>NC_043023.1:5313584-5318584 GCF_006345805.1 Octopus sinensis
ACACTAGAAGATATGTATTTCTCATCTGTGTATATACATATCTGTTTCTTGTTTCAATCATTAGACTGTGGCCATGCTGCAGCACCACCTTGAAGAATTTTTAGTGCAAGGAATTCAGCCCAGGGCATATTTTTTAAAGCCCGGTACTAGTTCTGTCAGTCTCCTTTGCTGAAGCACGATGTTACAAGGATGTAAATGAACTGACATTGGTTGTCAAGTGGTCACGGCAGGGGACAATTACAGATACAAAGACACACACACATAGATATATCCATACATAATATATATATATAGGTGCAGGAGTGGCTGTGTGGTAAGCAGCTTGTTTACCAACCACATGGTTCCGGGTTCAGTCCCACTGCGTGGCACCTTGGGCAAGTGTCTTCTACTATAGCCTCGGGCCAACCAAAGCTTTGTGAGTGGATATGGTAGACGGAAACTGAAAGAAGCCTGTCGTATATATATATATATGTATATATATATGTGTGTGTGTGTGTGTGTTTGTGTGTCTGTGTTTGTCTCCCCAACATCGCTTGACAACCGATGCTGGTGTGTTTACGTCCCCGTTACTTAGCGGTTCGGCAAAAGAGACCGATAGGATAAGTACTAGGCTTACAAAGAATAAGTCCTGGGGTTGTTTGCTCGACTAAAAGGCAGTGCTCCAGCATGGCCACAGTCAAATGACTGAAAGAAGTAAAAGAGTATATATATATGTATACATTGATCTTATACGATGGGCTTCTTTCAGTTTCCATCCACTAGATCCACTCACATCTTTGGAATATCATAGCTATAAGATAATACATGATCAATTCCATGTGTATAAAATGTATAAAATAAGCATTACATTTGACAGGGGTAACCTGAATACTAAAGGGTCAATTCAGCAAAGTGGGTCTACTGAGGGAGAAATAAAGAAAATAAAAAAAACTACAACTACAACAACCACCACACAACAACTTCACCTTCTTTGCTACCATCACAACCACCACCATTCTGATAATAATACTTCTAATTTTAACCAAATTCCTAAATTCATTAGATAAGCAGTATGATAGTACCCCCTCCGCTACACCCACCCACCCTCCACAACCCTTCCACTACCACTACGACTGCAACTACCATCAACCCCACCACCGTATGGCCTGTACTTAGTCAGTTGCCCAAGATGAAATAGCAGCTAGAATTCTCTTCAAGCCACACTTTACTGAAATGAACAGCATCCTGGTATTGCGGCATCTTCAATGTTATCAGATAAAGAATTAGACAGTAAGCTTTGTACGCTACGCCCACATATACACACAAATTATCAGTGGCACCAGTAAAATCAGTGCTCAAAACCACCACTGCTACAACAACCACTATCACAATCAGCTCACTATTTCTCAAAGATTTTATCTTTACTCAAACTGAAGCAACTAAAATTAACAATAAACCTTTCTACTAAAGGCACAAGGCCTGAAATTTGCAGGGAGAGGGCAAGTCGATTACATCAACCCCAGTGTTTCACTGGTACTTAATTTATGAACCCTGAAAGGCTGAAAGGCAAGGTTGACCTCAGTAAAATTTGAACTTAGAATGTGAAGATGGACGAGGTGCCACTAAGCATTTTGCCCGGTGTGCCATCATTTCTGCCATCTTGCCCCCTTTATAATAATAGTAACTCTGATTTATATTGCTCCCATATTTGTGGGTTACTTTACTTAATATAACATATATATATATATGTATATATATATATAATATATATATATAATATTTGTGGGTTACTTTACTTAATATAATACATATGTATATGTATATATATATATATATATATATATATATAGTATATATATTTGTGGGTTACTTTCCTTCATATATCATATATATATATATACATATAAATATATATATACATATAAATATATATATATATATATATATATATATAATATATATATATATATATAGATATATATATTAATATATATATATACTACATACATATACATACATATATATAAATAACACACATACATATATCTATTCCATTTGCAGTTCCTCATTTTTTTGCCCATAAGACAATTACCAGGTTGTTCAGTGCTACTTTATCATGCATAACTGTTGATTTATCTTCGCTGCCTCAAAAACTTTTCCCAAAATGCCACAAAGGAAAACACTGTTCTTCATTTTTTTTCCATGATTCACTCAGCAAGTATCAAGCAGACAGTTTTGTAATAGCATCGCTGCTATTTTGGTAAAGCAAGGCTCATGAGACAGGGTGGTAGGGGTAATTATTTTTGTTGGAAATAGAAAGTGGTTTGATTAAACAGTTTACTTTGCAATCGTTTTCTGCTGGCCTTGTTGCCACTGTGAAAGCATTTTGAGTCTGCTGTCTTCTTCCATATCTTCTTGGGTCATACAGAAGCCATTTGAAGGAAGCCTGCTAGATAGAAACTACACAAAAGCCCTTCCACACATCTGTCCTCTATCTGCCTCTCTCTCTCTCTATATATATATTATATATATGTATATATATATATATATATATTATATATTTGTATGTATATATATATTATATATATATATATATATATATATATATTATATATATGTTTTTTTTATTTGTTGTGTATATATATATATATATATTATATATATAACACACAGAGTCTGATGATGCCTTAACTGACTGAAACTTTAAGGCACTGTGTTCCCATTTGGCTAAAATTTTTTAAAAACTGGGCATCTGCAAGTATATGATAGGATCTCAGACTGACAGCTCATAACTTTCTCTCTCTCACCCTCTCTCTCTCCCCCCTCTCTGTCTCTCTCCTTGACGAATCTTGAGACATATGCAGTTACATCCTTACATCATCATTTCATATCACATTTGTGAATAATTTTCTCCCTTAATCCCTTCCATTCTGTACTATATTATTGTTATGTCCCCATTTCAACCCTTTGTATGCAATAAAAAAAAAATTCAATTATTAACCAACTGAATATCAATAAAATATAATACCAATCAATTTCTAGAGACAATATAATCACTGGTCCCCTTCCCTCAAATTTCTGTCCTTATTCCTGCATAAAATATTATTATTATTATTATTACTGTTATTGTTGTTGTTGTTATTACTATTATTATCATTTGTTTCTTTCCTTTCCAATCTTCTTACAGACCTACTCAGGTCTCTTCTGTGTGGCTATCAATCCCTACAGACGTCTCCCCATTTATGGTCAAAACCTTGTTGACAAGTACAGGGGCAAAAGGAAAGCTGAAATGCCTCCCCATTTGTTCTCCGTTGCTGACAATGCCTACCAGTACATGTTGCAAGGTAAGCTATGCCACTTTTGCTTTTCTAATGAATTTGAGCTTTTTATTTTGTCCAAGTCTCTGATTGACAAAGTGAATGTGATTTTACAATGAAAAATACATAACATTCTGTCTGCTTACTTTGAACAAAACAACAACAGTATTTGAACAAGTTATTCATCATTTGGCAGGCATACACCTTATTGATTATTTTTCTGAGAAACTGACCACTTTGCTCGGTTAAATTTGATGCTATCAATGTTTTACTGATATAAGCTAACACTTATCTCCACAAATATCTCACCTGTTTCACATGGAATTTATAAGCCATTCAGATGCCCTGAACAGGTACAAATATTCCACTTCTAATATAGGGAAATGAAGTGTTATATTTCAACTTGATCTTCATGACAAGAATTGCCCTACAAGACCTAACATTGAATATGTTTTACATATATGGTGCACTACGCACCTGTACCATATGCAGGAATGGCACAGGTATGGTGGTGTGGTAAGAAGTTTGCTTCTTAACCACATGGTTCCACATTCAGCCCCACCATGTGGCACCTTGGGCAGGTGTCTTCTACTGTTGTCTTGGGCCAACCAAAGCCTTGTGAGTGTTTTTGGTAGATAGAATCTAAAAGAAGCCAATTGTACATGCATACATACATACATGTATAGATAGATAGATAGATAGATAGATAGATAGATAGATAGATACCTTATACATTTTTACTGATCTCTTATATTGTTATAGTTACTCTTCTAGCAACAGTAAAGAAATTGTTATAATTCAGCTCAGTTGAGTCGAGTTCAAATTCCAACAAGGTCAACTTAGCAATACAATTCTCTGGAATCAATAAAATAAAGTACCAGTCATATACTGGGATAAATCAAACCTTAACCTGAAAATTTGTGTCCTTAGGGACATATCATAACATATGGTTATTCTAAGCAATCTTATGATATGTCTAAGCAATCTTATGATATGTCTTAGGGACATATCATAACATATGGTCATTCTAAGCAATCTTATGAGTTTTCTTTTTCTTCTTTTCTACTCACAGATCGTGAAAACCAGTCCATGTTGATCACGTGAGTATTCCCTCTTTGATAACATTACCATTCTCAGACAGAACGTTGCATGTTCAATCCACAGGCTTTTATGAAAATCAAATACCCTTCCGCATTTCCGTAAAGTTGGTTTCAAAACTATCATAGTAATATTTTTGGCTGCTCCATAGAACCTACCTCATTGCCATTGTGGTAACTATACAGAACATCCTTCACTGGTTCATGTAGTCCCTATTTTACAAACATTAACAAATTTGTGAATAAGGATCTTTGGCTATTACATGTAGCAAAGTCAACTGACTACACAAGGAGCTTCTCACTGGATCATGTGGTCTCTATCTTACATACTTCAGGAAGTTTATTGTGCAAGTTTATTTTGCAAGTTTATTGTGCAAGTTCTTCTTCAAAAATGGTTCAAATATAATTGAACTTTCAAATTACACACAGCTTAATTGATTTGTGTGTGAGAGGCAAGTAATAAATACACCAGGCCACCATCTGCATGAAGTAACTTAGTGTTAATATAGTTAATGTAATAAGCCAGGAAAGTAAGTCAGTATCTTCACACTGATTCAACTATTTGTGCTTTGATACAGAAGTCAAATCCTGTATTTTCTATTATTTT
>NC_043023.1:5323584-5333584 GCF_006345805.1 Octopus sinensis
CGAGATATGATTCTTTTGAGAATGTAGTGGAGAATCTGGGGCAGGCAAAACTGAAAGTACCAAGAAAGTGATAATGTATTTTGCCGAAGTTGCTGCCACACAGGAAAAAAAGCGAGAGAAGGCTGACGGCACAAGAGCTGTAAGTGTCTTACACATCAGCAATATTTGGCTCTCAAAAATGTGCAATGTTTGTTCTGTGTAGCTTTTTTTAAGGCCAAATCAATTGTTTTCATCTTGCTAATGTGTGCTTGTATGTCTATATATCTATATATATATAATATATATATATATATATATATATATATATATATATATATATACACACATATACAATATACGTGGGGAATGGGAAAAATGCCATTATCTGAAAAATTATTTATGTTGAAAAGAAATTTATTTGTGGGAAAAAAGAAAACAAAACAGAACAAAAGAAAATAATGAAAATAAAAACTGAAATACAAAGAAAGAAAAGGGAACATTTGCTTATAGGCACCCAACATGAGTGCACTGCATCTAGCAGCAGAAACAGCTGTAAGTCGATGGAGTTTATAATGTAACCATTTTACCTCTGTCATCTCATTTTCTTTTATATATATATATATAATATATATATATATATATATATATATATAAGGAATGTGAATATAAAATTAGGTTTGTAAAATCTTAAATGGTAAGCAGAAGTAAACATGAGCTTCTGAAATTTAGAAGCATGTCACATGAAAAGACAAATGAATGTTTAGGTGATTCACTGTTCCTTTTTTGTCTTTGTCTTTCTATATTTTTCTTTTCATTATTTTATTTTTCATTTTGTTTTCTCACCAAAAAAAAAAAAAATTGATAACTATTCAATATATATCAAAACCTTTGAAGAACATGTGCTGAATGGGAATTGCTTGTTTAAAAGGTAGTGATGTTAAATCTATTAATAACAATTGATGGAAAAAGTAAAGTTTGGCAATTACATATAAAAAAGTATACATACATACATATATACAAACAGATCTATAATAGCATAAAATACAATTATAATTAAGGGCATAGAGGGTTCCATTCCTGTAGGCATAGAACCCTCTATGCCCTTTTAAGCCTCTATATATGAATTCACCTTAATAGGTCTCTTTTATATGTTGGTCACTGATAAAATTTTTAGCGATTTTATCCTTTATTATATATACATAAAAAAGGCAGAATTGTGAGCACATGAAGCAAATTGCTTAATAGTGTTTTACCCATTTTTACATTCTGAATTCAAATTCTACTGTAGTTGGCTTTGCCTTTCACCTTTTTGGGGTTGATAAAATAAGGACCAATTGAGCAGTTGGGTCGATGTAATTGACTAACCCCAATCCCCAGAATTGCTGGCTTTTTACCCAAAATTTCAAACCAATATGCTAATACACAACAAATGTACAAATCTTCATTCAAACTACATATTTCTACCAAGAAAATTCTTCATATCCAAACAATTTCATTATAGATGGTAATGCATATTTATAAAGATGCCTTAATGAAAAAGCGAACCCTCTTCCATCTTGTTGACAGTTAGAAAAAATAGAAAGACTATTTGATTGTCAAGCAATTTCATATTTGACGCATTTCAGTCTAGCTGTCTCACTCTCTTTCTTTCTTTCTTTTTTCCTCTCTCTCTCTCTTTCTATATATACATATATTGGTGTTGATATGAATATTGATGTTATTAATGGTGTATGAAATTGTTATTATTATTATTATTGTGGCTGCAAATCTTACAATTATTGTTTTTATTGTTGTAGAAGGAATATTTTGCAACTGTTTATTTTTTTGTCTTTCACAAAACTATTAATGCCTTACTCTCTCTTCTGCCATGCAACTGTATATATTGTCTCATACATATATATTTCATGAATTCACAACTTAAACTCACAATTTAACTACTTAAAAATTCTCATCTCCAAGTATCAAAAGGAAAGAGAAGTGTTAAAATTAAGTAGTGAAAATGTGATTAAGTTGTAAGTAAAATTCATATTCCACAAATATTTGTTGTGGTCTCACTTTCTCAATTAACGTGTCACCACTATACATACATATACATATACATATGTGTGCGTATATATCTGACACTCTAATACTCTGTCACACACAATCAGTTGCAATCACTCACCATCACTCACACATTCTCTCTCTCTTTCTCTCTCTCTCCCTCTTTGTATACACTTTGTACAACCCTCCACATCACTACAGTGGCGAGTCTGGTGCTGGTAAAACTGAGAACACGAAAAAGGTCATCCAGTACTTTGCCCTCGTTGCTGCTACTCTTGATGGCAAGAAAAAGAAGGATGATGAAGAGAAGAAGGTAGCTTTACGGAGCGAAATATTTCAGCATGATGCTCTTGTGTGGTTCCCCCAACTTATTTTCCTACTCAAGATTTTTCCTACCTTTCTTTCGATCTACTTTTTATTTTAATATAAACTGTTTTTATATCACATTATGTATCTATGTATGTATGTGCGAATGAAGATTATCTATTTTTATATTAATGTTCAACTCTGGATCAATCAACTAGCATCTCTGGAATGACCCTTATGGGCTTTGCATTTGTCTCACTTTTTCAAAAAAGGAGAGACTTTGCCCTTTTCCTATTTTACATTATTCATCCACACAGATATATATATATATATATATCATTAAATTTCAAATTGATTGAGGTTTCTGTTATGAGAGGCAATTAATATAACTTGTTCAACCTCTCTTTTAGTTACCATTAGCTACTATCTATTTTGATAATGCAGAAGGCTTTTCTGAGCAATTTAGTCTTTGAATATTTCTGGAATTTCACCAACCCTTGTATATAATATTCTGCATATATTTATTGATTTTACTATCAATAATTGAGCTTTTACAGTGAAATCTATGATTCTCTGATGAAGTCCAGAAAGGCTGAAATATGCCTGGAGTTGTCTCCTATATTTGCTATCAAGGAAAAAAAAGTAGGGAAATCTCTCTCTCAAATTCCCCCCTTACTTTCTTTAATAATTGAAGGAGGGATGTGAATATTTAATTTGATGTAATCCTTAAATTTGAAATGGCAAATATTTTAGATTTACATCTTCATTGTCTTTGATATAGGACTGGTGTGTCATGGGGATGACCTAAGGGTTAAACAACAACAACAGCAACACAACTATGGTGGCAATGTAGATAAATGGGCCCAAATCTTTAGCTAAGGTTTGAAATAAGGAATAGGTGGCTGGTTCTAGTCAGTTGGAATCGAAGGGGGAGTAGTTGGCTCGATAGTAGTGGAAGGGAAAAAACAGCCACAAGGGTGATAGTTTGGTTGTGGGTTTATAGAAAAGGGATTATTATGAGAGGAACAGCCACTCTTGTTTTTTGATGCAGTTGTTGTTATTGCTATTTAGCCCACAGAGATTCACTTTGATGAATCAGCCCTATATTTAAAGACAATCGAATCATGACCATCTCACCTTATTTATTTTTAAGGCATTGTGTATCCTACACAAGCTATACCATACAGTTTGTCCCAGTTGTATTAAAAGTCAATGGGGTTATTTGTAGCATATATATATTGTATATACATATATATATTATACTCACATTATATATATATATTATATACATGTACATATATATATATATATATATTATGCACACATATATATTAATACATATATTATATATCTATTATACACATATATTATTATCATATATATACATATTATATACATATATTATATATATATTATATACATATATTATATATATATTATATATTATATTTATACATATATTATATACCTATACATATATATATATATATATATATACACACACACACACATACATATATATATAGTCAGGTGCAGGTGTATGATAGTGTAAGAATGTGTAGCGATTTGTTTTGTTTCAAACCTTGATGTTAAACATCTACATTTGTTCATCATTCAAGGTTCAACTTTCTTTTTCCCTCCGACTAACTGTTTTCTAGTTTTTACAGATTTCCCAAATAATAAATTAATCGTAACAACAATAATAATAATCATTGTAATATTAACTTTCCCTTAAGAACCAAAACTTTTCTTTTCCTTTTGCTAACCCCATTCTCCTGTTTGTCTTTCATTCCTTTCTTTCTTTTCCCTTTCCCCTTTGTTTTGTAGACATCTTCAGTATACTCACAACTGGAAAGACTACGAGAGTTAACTATATATATATCTGCATATTGTCTCCATATCATTTGATCTCAATAATGGACCTGTAATCTTGGTTTGATCAAGGCCTTGTGGGTTCAGTTTTGTAGATAGAAAAATATATACCCAACTGAATGATGGGACCACTCAAATATACCGGACAATACTCACCAATGCTTTAAGATCTGAGATTTTGAGCCACAATTATTAGAGCATTTGACAAAAAGGACTTTGCAGTAAATTTTCTAAACCTTAATGCTTTGAGTTCAAATCATATGAAGGTGGACTTTATCTGCCATTCCTCTGGACCAATGAAATAAGGTAGCAATCAAAAACTGGAGTCAATGTTATCAAGTAAATATTCTCCTCAAAATTGCTGTCCTTGTACCTAAATCAGAAAACATTATAATTATTATCATGTGTTTCAGTAAAGACAGTAAGGCTGAATTATATAATTATATAAACCTAGTCTGACATGAAAATTACATGCTCACTTCGTCAGAGTTTATATATATATATATGTATATATATATATATATATATATATATATATATATATATATATATATATATATATATATATATATATATATATATATACATACATATATATGTGTTTATATATGCAATATGTCTTATTGCTGGATATACACATACTACATAGAGTCACGCCTACCTAGACTCTGTCATTTCTAAAGTTATTCTATTGGCCACTGATGCATTATAAATGCTTCAGTTCATCTGAAAACATTTTAATTCTGGCCATGCTGGAGCACAATATGCAGATTTTTAATTTCTAGACATACCGTGTGATTCTAATCTCTCATTTGTTTCTAATAACAAAATTTATACATCTAAAATACATATTAACCTGTTTTTTCCCATTTTAACTTATCTTTGTATTTTGAATATAATTTTCTTTTCTTCAATTATTATTTTCACATTTCATATTTTTTGAATTTCAAAATTGTATTTATATATATATAAAAAAACAAGAATATATACATATATTTAGAAGCTGTAAGATCTAGTTATGCCCTTTGCCCTTTCACAATCGTCTACTTATTAGACATGTGTTCTCTTAGACCAGGAAATTAATACAAACCCAATAAAGGCAAAGAAAAAATTTCCAACACTATGTCAAATGTTGGTTATCCTGTTTATGTACATAAGGTAGCCAACCACCTACGTGAGTGAATAGCCAGCAAACCACATGTATCTATAATAAAAATTATAAAAAATTATCTTGTAGAAATCCTTTCCCATATCTAGATTACTTAAATGTGATAACAGCTCCTTGATTTTTTTTCTACCACAACTTACAGTTTCTATAATGAATACATATATGCATATACATACATACATATATATATATATAATATATATATATATATATATATATATATATATATATATATATATATATATATATATATATGTATGTATGTATGTATGTATGTATATGTATATATGTGTATATGCATATATGCATATACATATATGCATATATATATATGTATATATGCATGCATATATGTTTGTATGTGTGAGTGTTTGTGTGTGTATATATATATATATATTCTTGTTACTCTTCATATGTATTGTATCTTTATTATTATGTATGCTATGTTGTAATATTATATTTTATTGAATACATTGTATATATTAATGTATGCATATATATTTATGTGTGTCTATGTGTTGTATACACACATACACATGTACACTTGGATTTATGCACTGTACAGCAGAAACGCTTAAACCACATGCCTAATTGTCTATACCAGTGGTTTTCAACCAGGGTTCCGCGGAACCTTAGGGTTCCGCCAGTACAGTCCACGGGTTCCGCAAGAAGTTACAAAACTGCTAAAATCAGCAGTAATTTTTAATTCTCCTGCGCAGATATGTGTGCATAAGACTATTAAATTATTCCTCGAGCCAGTGGAATGTTTCCTTGGGGTTCCACTCCAGCAAAAAGTTTGAAAAGCACTGGTCTATACTTCCTCTGACAAATAATAACAATTGGCCTATACATTCTACAGGCCTATCAATCTATCTGGCTACTTCAAGTTTCATAATATCGGCTTTTAACGCTGAATATCAATCATCAAACATATATGAGATGTATATCAAATGAAATATTTATTTCTTCATAAATCTTTAGACAAACTGAAAACT
This sequence comes from Octopus sinensis, assembly GCF_006345805.1. Classification (NCBI taxonomy): domain Eukaryota; kingdom Metazoa; phylum Mollusca; class Cephalopoda; order Octopoda; family Octopodidae; genus Octopus; species Octopus sinensis. The sequence goes on from NC_043023.1 coordinate 5,329,948, forward strand.
GTGGTTTAATGCTTTTCAGCTTCTATTTGAAATTAGACTAGGAATATTGCATTCAATAATTTTCTTTTGTATTCTATTGTAATGAGCAATTATTTCTATTTAGAAATGCAGTAATTTCACATAATAGTCATATTATTTGTAATATTAGTATTAAATTTGTCATTTGATATTTTGTTATATTTTATGTATATTTATTTTTGTATTTTGGAAGTTTTGTTGTTTTCGTCATTGTTTGTTGTTGTTATTGTTGTGATTGTTTTTGTTGTTGTAGCTGTGTTTATCATTGTTACAATGGAAAACGAAAATTAAAAACCAAAACACTGTACATATCCAAAGTATGCAGAAACATGTTCAGTTGTGCAAGGAAATCATGCAATAATATTAAGACTATCAAATTAATGATAATAATAATAATAATAATAAAATTTTGCATTCTACAAGCAGAACAAATACACTAACACTTTCCTTGATGCACACACACACACACAGAGAGGCAGATAACCAGATGGATATATTATATATATATATATATATTCTGTCAGTTCACAATCCTGAAACAAGTGAACAATATGCCTTCATTTCAAAGCAATAGTCTGCAGCGGCCACTTCCAGCAGTGTTATAAGGTGCAGTGTTATATCTATGGAATCATTCAAGCATTCACATTATGTGCATAGCTGATACTCCTAGGTAGGGAGTTAAGGTTTCTTAACATCAGAAAATGTATTTGAACGGTATTGGGAAATATCACAAGTAAGGGTGTAATTAACATAAGGGGTGGGGTGAATATAACTGAATAGAAAATAGCTAATCTAACTGCTCTAAAACTAACTGAAATACTAATGCTTATTAATGCATGTTTATAAGGGTTGAGTTCAGTTATGGGCATAATTCTTGTGAAAGGAAGGATGACATTGATATTAATACAAAACACCTTATAAATAGCATTTGAAGATGGCCATAAGTGCAATCAACTGTTTAGGTTTTTTTCCCCGACATTTCTATTTTGTAGGGATATTTCTCCCTACATATGGATATCATTCTTAGGTATGAATTCACAAAGTAAAATAGAAAACGATCTCCATATATACACAGCTCATATATGTATATATATACATACATACATATATATATATATATATATACATATATATATATATACATATATATATATATATATATATATATATATATATATATATATATATATATATATATATAATTATCATCACCAAACTGTTTAATTAAATAAAAAGAAAATACTCAAAATCAATCTAACTTGTTAACAGAAATAAAATGAACCTACTGTTCAATATATGCACACACACACACACACACACACACACACACACACACACTATATGTATATACATACACATTATGAATAGTGGTAGTGATTTCAGAGTTTTGCCAAAGAAGACTCTTCATACATGCATAAATATATATTAAGACACAAGTTGTTTGTGCTGTGATGTTTGACTACAAATGTATGTGAGTATATGTATATATGAATATATGTATCTATAATTATGTACCATACTTGTGATTAGAAATGTATATTTATTTAAACTCAGAGTTAACTGTGTAATCTTTATATGTTTGTGTCAATTGTTATTATTATTCATTTTATTTTTTTGCTTTATTACAATCTTTAAAAATTCACTTGTACAAATTTTCACATTATTTTCTTTGCTTTCTTTTATCATTCTTTCTCTGCCTGCCTTTCTCTCACTATCTTTCTCCCTGTCTCCTTCAAAAATTCCCCAACACAAAAAATTATTCTAAACAAAATTCATTATCTTATTTAAAAATCTTTTATTCAACATCAACAAATGAAATGAATTCCGACTCATTTCCTCTAAAACTCAAAACTTATCAAACGTACTCTTTAAACTTCCTTCAAAAATAACAACACAAAACTTTAAAATAAAATACTAATGATAAAAATAATAATAATAATAACAATAAACTAAACTAAACTAAAATTAAAACCAACAATACAAAATTATTACTCAACCCCTCTAAAAACTCATCTCTCAATCCATCTGAAAAACCCCGAAACTTCCCATTCACAAAATTCTAGAAAGACGAGAAGAAGGGTACCCTTGAGGATCAGATTGTCCAGTGTAACCCCGTACTGGAGGCATATGGTAATGCCAAAACTACCCGTAACAACAACTCTTCCCGCTTCGTAAGTACACAGTGATTGTGGTCCACCCAAGTGGATTTGCCACACTGGCAACCTGAAACTAATATGCAAGAAAAAAAGAAGAAATAATAATAATAATAATAATAATAATAATAATAATAATAATTAATAATAATAATAATAAATAACAATGATGGTGATGATGACAATAATGATGATAATAATGATAAGAAAAAGAATAATAACAACATGTTAATAATAATTAATAATAATAATAATAATAATAATAACCACAGCAAATACAGCTGTCAAGACAATAACTCTGACTTTTTCCTATAATAATAATTCCCTCCTAAAACAACAACTATATCACATCCAATAATAATAATAACAATAATAATAATAATAACAATAATAATAATAATAATAATAATAAGGATGATGATAATAACAATGATATTAATTATAATAATAATGGTATAAGGGTGATGATGACAATAATAATACCAATTATAATAATAATAACAAAAAATAATGAATTTAATAATAATAATAATAATAATAAAAATAATAATAATAATAATAATAATAATAATAACAACAACTATAACCGTGGATGGTAACCTCGGTTATAATTTTTATCGCTTTATAACCCCTATATATCTTCTCAACTCAGAAATCTGAACTTCATAACATATATCTACCCACAAACTGTGTTAACCAACCAAACAACAACAGCAATAATAATAATAATAATAATAATAATAATAATAATAATAATAATAATAATAATAACAACAATAACAACAACAACAATAATAACAACTACTACTATTACTACTACAAACAGCAAATTGTATGATTCTCCAAAATAAGTAACCACTTTTTTTAAAACTACATATATATATAAAACACACACACACACATGCATATTCGCTTTTAAAACTCTCTTCAAAACTGACAAAATATAAAATACCTGTAATTTATAACACTGCTAATATATTTATGAAAGCACTACATGCATGTATGTATGCATACATGCATGAACCTGTATATATATTCGATATAGATGCTATAGTGCACTTGCAACTTTTGTATCTAATCTGATACCATCTCTGACATTAAAAACATGAAAAGACAAAGATAATATTAAGATTACGCAGAGTGTCAATTTACACTCTTTTTCTTGCATCACTTGGAAAATATGAAGATAATGAAACATGAACAATTATTAGTTATTTCCAAGTTTATATTGTTGTTAAATTTACCATTTTACACATTTTTATTACTTTATGAATTATATTACATAAGTTTATCTTCTCTACACATCCAGTGAAGGTTTCACTCTCAAATTTGTCACAAAAAGATGACAATATTCAAGAATACATATATACATCATATATATAAAAATACACACATATACACACACACGTTTCTGTGTATGTGTGATAGTTGTAGTAGCAATATCCATGTTCATCTATATCAAAATA
>NC_043023.1:5338584-5356084 GCF_006345805.1 Octopus sinensis
TGCTAATTTTTACTCCAACTTATGTACATTTACATTTTCTCATCTCTGAGTCAAATGGTTATGTTGAAGTTTCCACTGTGCTGAAGAAACCTAGCAAGAAATATGTCTTCAACATATTCACATTGTCTCCTACACTTGTTGGGAAGGCTTAAAACCAGATAAATGAATATTTTATAGCAAGTTGAATTTATCTTTCAATGTTCACAATGTTAAATATGTAAACACTAACTTAACTATCTTTAAAAATATTTTTTATTGCCAAATTTATAATGAAGCACAGTGTTGATATGTTACAGTAAATTTCTGAACATAATGAGAAATTTTAACAAATTTAATAAAACACCAAACTTCAGTCATAATTAATCAGGCTGTTTGCAAAAATAACTGAACAAAACAATATTCTTTCATAAAATTCAGGTGGAATGTAATTAAATAATTAAAATACTTTAAACATTAGAGATTTCTTGTTATAGACCGAGAATTAATCATCAAGTAGATCAGTACTAAACAAGTTGAATTCCCTCTTAGCCTCAGTCTTAATAAATAACAATTTATAACAAATTATAAATAACCACAGTAAACACCTTTTATCCAACTTGCATGCCACTCTTCCCACAAAGACCATCACTACTTAATCACGTGATTTGTATCTCTTAACATTTTATTTTTGTGTTTTTTCTTTGAAAACGTATATATTTGTATATATACGTATACATGGCCAAAGATTTTGATTACAAAAAGCTCTTGAAAAATGTCTCTTTTCTTTTTTTTACAAACAATAAAACTTCATTGATATATGTTAATAAACATATATCATACTTACTTACTTACATACATACATATATATGTATGTATGTATGTATATATATAAGGCATTATGTATTGCATATTTTCAAACTATCCAAAAGTGTTATGTACTATATTGGATAATATGGGGAAAGAAAAAAAATCCGGTGATGCAACCAGTTTTGCACAGTAAGCATTTAAATAGTCTATTGTTATAAATAAGAAATAAACATCATATATATATTACGTTTATATATTTGTTGTGTAAGATTTTACAAAATGGCTGACAGTTAGTAAGGAGAGACACAAATAAGAAAGAAGAAAACAAAGGACCACTGATGCAGTCACGGGAGTGTGACGAAAGAACTCTGGCCGAAATAAGATTAAGATTAATGTAAAAAATAAATAACACTGAAGCAAAGTAACACCAAATATTTAGTGCGTGTGTTTTTATTGGCTAAACTGGCAAAATGACTATTCCAAAATACAACAATATATATATTATATATATATATATATACATATATATATATATATAATATATATATATTATATATATATATATACATATATATATACATATTTATATATATATTTATATATATATATATATTTAAATATCTGTAAACCATATATTTAATATTATTAATTAGTCTTTTAGGTAATTCCAAGGCTTGGTAATAAACCTGTTTTTTTACATTAAAAAAAATCATCAGACCCATGTTTTAAATATCCTACCTCCTCCCTAATATAAAACCATTCCTCAACAACGTCAAACAATAACAATATTAATATTAATATTAATAATAATATACCAATAATCATAATAACAATAATAAAAACTATAAAAATGATGATTTAACAAAAATTTCTTCGAATTGTACAAACCAACCTCATCTGTTTTATTTTGAATTTCACATATAAAGTACAATTAATTAACTTATAAAAAGTAATATCCTAAATGACCAAATAATTACCAATATTTATTGAGAAATTAACAGACTGAAAAACAATGAATAATGATTAAAAAAAATCAATTACTGGTTAATACATAATATGTATATATATTTACATGCATATATGTGATATATACTCAAATATATTTATATATATATGTATTATTTATATATTAATTAGTAATTAATTAACTTCCCCTCCCACTTTGAATTTTTCTTATTGAGACCTTGTTAACGATGGTAAATCGTTATCAAGCATACTGAACAAAAAATCAAATCACATTTACTGAATATCTTTAATAAAGGTTTTGAGAAAATATTATTTAAATATTTTTTCAAATACTTAATATTAAGATAAAATAGATTAACTCATTTAAATTAACCAATCAAATGAAAATATTAATCAACACTTGATTTTTATAACAAATAAATTAACTAATTCATGAAAAAATAATTTTTATATATTAAATGAAAATATTTATTAAACAAATGAATTAACATCTTACTGTAATATTTTTTAATTAATCAATTAGATGAAAATTATTTTAGAAAATAGATTAACATCTTATTTAGTAATGCTTTTTATTAGATTAACCAATTAGATACAAATAAACGATTTTTTATGAATTAACAATTGATGTAATATTTAATGATTAACCAACTAGATTATATAATATAAGAATATAAATTAACATTTTTCTTAATTTTTTTAATTACTTAACTAATTAGGTGAATATATATTTTTTTCTAAATTAAAATATAAATACAAATAAATAGTAAAAGAAAATATAGGCACCTACATGAAGAATGAATGTTGACATTTAACTGACAACGAAAGCCATATATTTGTATAGGCTTCGGGGTTAGTGTGGGAGAGAGGGAAAACCTTTGATTTGATTGACACCACTCTTTTACTAGTAAGAATGCATTTTACAGAACCTGAAATAGTAAAGGTAAAAAGTTAGAACATATTCTGTTTTTATTTATTTATTCTCCTGTTTCTGATCTGCTATGAGACTCAGGTCTTATTTACAAAGACCTGAAAATTGAAATAGCAAGAATGTGGAATATAATTGCAAGAACAGTCTCAATTGTTCTAGAAATGCAAAATATATGGGGGGAAAAAATGAATGAAAGAATTGCTTGGGAAATCTGCCACAGGTGAAGTTTGTAAGTAACTCTCCTTAGAAGCATCCATACTTTGTGCAGAAAAAAACAGTGTATGGCGTAGAAAAGAAGAAATTGTTATCATCAAATCTACCTTCATTAGAGTTACAGGAGGCTCCAGAAGGGTAAATGGCACATACCCTGAACTGGTTAATGATAATTATGGTGATGATGATAATAATAATAATAATAATAATAATAATAATAATAATAATAATAATAAGGATCATAGTATTCAATGCTATCATCTGTATTGTGCACTTAGAGAAAAAGGTGCCATCTATACAAATCTCAGTAAAGATATTTTGAGATAGGAGACATGTTCTCACAAAACTTCAGAGTAACATCTCTGCTATTTGAATTAGTAAAATAATAATAATAATAATAACAATAATAATAATAATAATAACAATCAGGATAATAATAATCATAACAGTTTCTAGCATTAAAATTAATAATAATAATCTTGATATTGTAATATTTGATAACAAATGTAATCATATGACATTTATAATGACATAAATATTAATAATAATAACAACAAAAAATGTTAACAATAATAATTATGATGATAATAATAATAATAATAATAATAATAATAATAATAATAATAATAATAATAACAACAACAACAGCAAATTGTTGTTATTTTTATTTGTTTTCTTTAATACTGATGGTTTTATTAAAAAAATACTTAATATTAATAATGCAAATATTAACAATTATACTTTCTAAAAGTGATAAATACTGTGTTTATCACAATAACACTAATGATGATAATTTTTTACTATTGATAATTCTAATTTAAGCAAAAAAACTAACAATTTTTTAAAATATATTGTTTCAAAATTGAAAATTGAAATAAAATTATCTACCTATTTTTTGTAAAAAAGTTAAGTGCAAAGAAATTTAAGAAAAAGCTTGATAATTCAATAATTATAAAACGTTTTATAACAATTTAAAATTAGATCTCTGTTTTGAATTATTATGTATGTATATATGCTATTAAGTTAGACATGGCCTGACCCAATCTTTGGTCGAAACATATCTAAGTTTTCATATATATATATATATATATATATATATATATATATATAATATATATATATATATATATATATATATATATAATGGCCACAGCTCATGAGCTGAAACTAGATATAAAAAATATAAAATATATAAGTGAACAAGAATTCTCATTTGATGTCTTGATTCAAAGACAAATTAATGGGCCATTTAATGATTTACTGTCCAATTAAATATCAGTGGGACTCACTGAGTTAATTCCAGACGTAAATTCTGGATATGTGTGCTTGATATGCTTAATAGCTGAGTACAGAAAGTACCACCTCTTGTCCAGTGTGTTTTGGCAGGTATTGAGTAAGAGATGTACAGGTACAAAATTGTACAGGTGTGCCTGTAAAAGAATATCTTTTGTACTGCTAAAGACAGACACATTTTTAATGGCCTAAGTCTCAGTAGAGACAATGAGAAAATATAATCAATTAAAAGGTAATAGTAATCTTAAAGAAAATAATTATCATTAACTACGATATTGATTTAATAAATCAACCTTTAATTAGCTTTGATATATAACTAAAATATATCAATTAATATATATAATAATAAAAAAATAAGAAGAGTAGGTTTTTTTTTGCTTTCTTTTAATTACCATTCTGGTGATTAATTGCTGTTATATTTTGCTTCCTCTACAAACTTATAGGGTAAATTCATCCGTATCCATTTCGGAACCCAGGGTAAAATTGCTGGTGCTGACATTGAGACTTGTAAGTGAACAATATTTGTCATTGCTATTACAAAACAGCCTCATCTTTTCATAATGGTCATCTTCTTCTTCCTCATCATAAACATCAGTTGTTGAGTGAACTTACTCAATGATATCAATATGTTAATACTACCTTTAACTATCGATCTTCACACACACTCACACACACAAACATACACACACACGCAAACATACACACACATATGTATATGATGGACTCTTCTGTCAAAGACATATGAGTGAATTTACTCAATGATGTCAATACATTAGTACTAACTATGGATCTATATACACACACTCACACACACACACATACACACTCACACACACACACACACATATCATGTATATGATGGACTCTCCTGTCAAAGAAGATATACAAGTGTTCAGCTTTTCCCGAACGACCTGCACAAATGCTTTGTTTATAGTAATCAAATGCATGTGCTGTACATTATCTCACTCTCTCCGTCAAATCCACATTACCTGTCTAGGTGCACAAGTGTACCACGTCTGAGATGTCGAAATGATTGCAGAGCAACATGAAATGAAGTGTTTTGCTCAAGAACACAATGCAATGCCTGGTCCTGGAATCGAACCTATGATCAAGCACTCATGAGTGGGACATCCTAACCACTAGACCACCCACCTTCACTATATATATATATATATATATATATATTAATATATTAATATATTAATATTTAGCCGAAGTAATGGAGTAACTCAAGGGTCAAGCGCTTTGTGCATTGACCCTTATTAACACATGAAACTCTCGGATCTTGAGTCACTCTTACTTTTGCTAAATATTAATAAAAGGATGCATGTACTCATATTTTGAGTTCTGTTTTCCCTGTTTGCATAGACATACCTGTGTGTGTGTGTGTGTATGTACATATATATTTATACATATATACACACATGCACATGCACATATGTTTATACATAAACACACATACATATATACAATGTATCTCTCCCTCTCACTCTCTCTCTCTCTCTCTCTATCATCATTACCATCATCATTTGAAGTTCATTTTTCCAAGCTTTATAATCCTATTTTTTACAGACCTTTTGGAAAAATCTCGTGTCACCTTCCAACAAACTGTTGAGAGAAACTACCATATTTTCTATCAGCTTCTTACACCTACCTTCCCTGATGTCATCGGTAAGTGACTCTGTTTGTTATGTAAACTCCTAGGTACCTTGGTAGTAATAGTTATTGTACATATTGTAGCCTAACACTGAATCAGCTTTCATCATACAACAGAACCAACATTATATTCTAGTCAATTCTGTCATATCTATTTTTCAAAAAGGGCCAGAATTTAATCTACCCCCTGGTTCTGTTACCATTCTTTCAACAGTCAAAATTGCTTTAACCCTTTGATGTTTAAGCCGGTCATATCCGGCCCAAATATCCTACATGTTTTACTTTCAAACTGGCCATATCTAGCCTCTTACATCTAACCTGCATTGACATTCTAAGAATAAATTATCACACCATTGAAACTTCAAAGCTGAAAGATAATGTATGATTAATTCAAAACAATTTGAGTGGAAAAAGTATTACATTTATCAGATTAATCTGAACACTAAAGGGTTAAAGAAAGACATTCATGTGTCTGAGTCAACTTGTAGCTTGCTCTGTGTTTCATCCATTCAGAAATGACTTGGTACTTTCATTTTCTTCTGTTTCTGTGTCAACGCCATTAAAAAGAGAAATGCAACACACGATGCTTTCTGTTTCTTGTACAACCAATAGATTAAAGAACATATGAAACTAACCCTGGATGGTATTTTAGAGGTTATAAACCTGAGATTGGCTCTAGATGATGTTGTTAGTATTCATAACCATGAGATGACCCTGGATGATGTTTTAGTGTTTACCCTCCTGTATGACAAAAGGGCAGAATTAGAATGAGAAATTCAAATAACTTGTTCTGGGTGATTTTAATTCATATAAAAGTGGGAAGAGATTACTAAACATGGAGCTATATTTTAAGTCCATTTGAAACGGGAAATTTCGATCACAACTAAGGACTTCTGCTCAAAATATGAAGCAAATATGATCTGGCTGTAACAAACATTTTCTCCCAGCTTTCAAAAATTGTAGTTTCACAGTTATGCCATCCATACTCAAAATGACACGAACAAGATTGTAATACAGTAGCTAGTACCAGCAACTATAGTTCCCAAGCAAATTTCTTGACAGCCCAGCCCCATCTACTTGCAATAAATGCCAAACTTTATCTATCTTCTTTTGTGTACTTTCACAGAAAAGATGTTGTGCACCCAAGATCCTGGTCTTTACAGTTTCATCAACCAGGGTGCTCTCACTGTTGATGGTATTGATGATGACGCTGAAATGGTACTCACTGATGTAAGTTGGTCTCTTTTCTTTTGTTTTCATTCCAAATTTCATATCACAGAACTCTTCATTTATCATACAAACCTTTCTATTTGTTAATTGCTCTTCCTCTCCCCACCTCTCTCTCTCTCACCATATGTACATGTCATAGAACTGCCCAAAACTAGTCACCAATATCTAAGCATTGTCCAAACCTAATTAAGTTACTTATGAAGAAAACTAAACAATACCAAAGTAAGCAATCCCCACAAACTATGAATCCATAAAACACTTTCCCCTTTACAAGAATGAAGTCCAACCCAGAATAATGAAACTAAGATATAAGAAATTTGCAATTGAAAGTATGTGCATTCCCACCATTGGCTGCCCAAATGGATATCATTGTGGTTTCAACACTTGAGCAGTACCACTCAATCTGGTGGTGTCTACAGTGTTAAAAATATAAACACTGCCTGGGAACCTACAAGCTTATAACTACAAGTAACAGCATTAGAGCTAACAAACAGTGACAACTTATAGCTATAAAACAATATCTATAATGTGGTGGTTTGTTGCCAACTTAATGTGGTAGTCCCAGGAAAGGGAAGAATGCTACTGCTATTTAGCCCCAAGAAACACCGTTTCTAGTTGGCTACATGACACAAGTTTTAAGTGTCTATAAGGAAAAAGAAAAAGAAAAAATTTAATCTTACCTATTTATCAATTTAATTCATCTGCCCATCTATCTACCTATCGATCAATCTGTCATCTATCCATACCTATCTAATCTATATGCCCTTCACTTTCCCCAGACTGCCTTTGATGTATTGGGCTTCACTGATGAAGAGAAAATGTCCATGTACAAATGTACTGGCTGTATCCTCCACTTGGGTGAGATGAAATTTAAACAAAGAGGTGAACAGGCTGAAGCTGATGGAACCGCTGGTAAGACTTCTCTTTGCTTTACATTGAACTTTTAAACTTATAAATTACTTAGTTAACATACAGTGAAGGTAGGAGAACAGAAATATTCCATTATCAGATTTAAGTATTAATATGTTAAATGTTACATGTACCACTGTTGGCTCATCACAAACTTAACTCAATTGCCATAAGGACCACCAGTGGTACATTTTCGTAATTTGAGAAAATATTTTATTTTGTATCTTTGACATGGTTTCAAGGATATTTAAATAACATGAATGCTAAAGTTTAATTATGAAATATTGCAAAAAATGTGAAAAAAAATTGCATTTTCTTGTAATTAAACAATATGCAGTGTGACTACATGAAATACATGGTGTCACCTGTAAGTTCCAGTTGGGGTTTTAACATATTAAACATGATGGTTAGCAATTGTGAATTAATTCTAGTTAGAGGTTTTTTCAGTTTCCAAGCATTGAAAACTTTACAAGTATACTGAATTTATTTTTTCCCTTCATTTTCTGTTCACAGAGGCTGAAAAGGTTGCTTTCTTGTTGGGTGTCAACGCTGGTGACTTGTTGAAATGCTTGCTTAAACCCAAGATCAAGGTCGGCACAGAATACGTCACACAGGGCCGTAACAAGAACCAGGTATGTATAAAACAACTTCAATAACAGCTTTGTTATATAAGCATAATAAATTACTTGCTTTAGCTGTAAGAAATAGCATCCAAACTTTGTTTGCGTCAAATTGCACCATATTACAAAGGTGTGCATATTTGAATGAGAAAATAGAAAATGGGATGCTCACAAATGGAATGTCTTGGACCATAGGCCATTTCAGTCATAATTAGATTAATTATGACTGATGATTAAATAACATATGAGATGAATATTCTACATTGTCCTTATACTTTCTAAACATAGCAGCCAAATCTCAAATCACATTTTAACCTGAAAAAGGAAAGAAATATTGAATGAAGTTGTCCAAGACACATCGTTCATGGCTTAAACTTCTTTGATCATAGGTTTGTTGAATCAGGAGTGGTCTGGCATTAAACAACTAAAACCATTAATTTTAACTATTATACTAAATATATGTTAGATATATCAGATACATCAGAACTGACATGGAGATAAACAACAACTGTAGCTACAAATACTTACTATCATGCTATACATTAGGTAACAGGTTCTAGATACTCTATGTCTGAATTAAAGATGGGATAGTCACAGTTGGAAAGTCTTTGATTATAGATTCGTCCTATCAAACTTGGATCAGTAGCAAAGTCATAAACGCAAAACAAATTATAACATCAGAAATATTAAATTTCTAAATCTCTCATAGAGATATGTACGGTGGTGGGGCGATAGAATGGTTGTATACTGTCAATCTAACGTGAACGTGACAGTAGGGGTTACATCACACCGCTGTTTAACATATTTTCTCATAAATTTTGCAACCTATACAATCTCCATCTTGTTTGTCTGTCTGTTCGTCTCTTTGTCTTTCCATTTGTTTGTTTCATATCAGAACAGTTAAAAAATCTTTTCTTCACATCCATCTTTTGTCTTTTCTTAGGTTATGAACTCCATCTCTGCTTTGGCCAAATCCTTGTACGATCGTATGTTCAACTGGCTGGTAAAACGTGTCAACCACACACTGGATACCAAAACCAAGAGACAGTTCTTCATTGGTGTACTGGATATTGCTGGTTTTGAGATCTTCGACGTGAGTATTCTAGATTAACATATATCTATGACATACACTGTCTTTTGCATCTTCTTGCTTCTCATTCATTTTTTATGTTGAGGTCAATAAAAAACTACTACTGGTGCCAATACATATTCAAATATATACATACAAACACACACACATAGAACATTTATATAATACACAATGTACCTGAAGCAGCAACTCATGTTTCATGTTGGAACATCGCTGGTTATTCATGCAATTAGCAGTATGGCATGAATAATGTTACTACAGTATTTGCAATCGTCAGATGGCATATCAAACAACGTACATATGTCTACATACATGAAATACACACACACTTGTGTACTAAAGAAGCATGCACACTTAGTACATGATTGCAAATATATTAACACATGAAGTGAAATATGTGTAATCATATACATTTACACAAATACTACAAAATTTCTCACAAACAAATAATGCATTTGCATAGCTTCTGGGCCCATTTCTTCTCTTCTCACTTAACTTTGATTTTAGTCAAATCCCATAACTACAAAAAAAACTCCACTTTTTCACTAAATACCATTTTTCATTTTCTCTCTTTCCCTTTAACAGTTCAACAGCTTTGAACAGTTGTGTATTAACTACACAAACGAAAGACTTCAGCAATTCTTCAACCATCACATGTTCGTACTGGAACAGGAAGAATACAAGAAAGAAGGAATTGTCTGGGAATTTATTGATTTTGGTCTTGATCTGCAAGCCTGTATTGATCTCATTGAAAAAGTAAGAAAATTTTGCAAGCTTTTCTTTCAATTTGCACTTGCTTGAATATATATATATATATATATATATATATATATATATATTGAATATTTCTGAGATGTGCTTGTCTGGTAAGTGTTTTGACTTGAGGTCATGAGTTGAGAATAAAATATGGAAGACACATATTTGCCATTCAAAAACACATGAAAACTATTAAAGAAATCTTGAGTTCTGTTTATTTTAAAACACATTATATTATAATTATTGTAGATTATTTGACCGATTCAAATTTTAAGAGACACTATTTTCTTCATTCTTCTTCCTCTTTCTTTACAATCCCGAAATTATCATTATTATGACTTCATTATCATCATTATTATTTTACAGCCTATGGGTATCTTGTCCATTCTTGAGGAAGAGTGCATGTTCCCCAAAGCTAGCGATACCACCTTCAAGAACAAACTGTATGATAACCATCTTGGCAAGAACCCAATGTTTGGCAAACCCAAACCACCAAAACCTGGTCAATCTGAAGCCCACTTTGCTCTTCACCATTATGCTGGCAGTGTAAGTAGTTGTTATTATTTGTTATTGCTTTTGTTGATTTAGTACCAGGTCAGCTTGGTGCTGCAGACCAATTTTGCAGTCCTCTTATATGATATACATACAACATACACACACATTTATAAAGAGATGAATCAAAGAAAAGTGACTGAATGATGTTCTTTATTTAAAATCCCTACAATTGTTTCCACGCACCCATAGTACATTGGGGAGATATAATTAACATAAAGCATAACCACTATCAGCCACATATACATATACAGAGTTATTAATAAGGGATTAACAATCTGGGCAAAATACTTTATAAGCTCTCTGTCAGTTCAGGCTAACAATATTGTTTAGATTTAGTAAAGGACTCTGCGTACCTTGAGGTGGGGTCCAAGGTTTTTTAATTCATCACAATTCACTATGGTAAATCCATGGTTGTGTTCCAGTTATACTGATTTTTACACAGTGATATACTAAACAAAATATAAATAACGGTCATATATTTTTCTTTATTGTTGTAAATTTGACTTACAGTTGTTTGTAAAAGAAAAATATGTAATGACCATTAGTCATACCTTATTTTATATATATAAACATAGACTTATATGTAATGCCCTGCCGAAGGAAACATCCACACTAGAAATGGAGCTAAAAAATTATTCAAACACATAATTATTGTGAGGAGACTTAAATAATATTATATGAATATTTAGAAATGCAACCTAATAATGGTGTACAATGTGGAAACACATGTTGCAATCCTTAATTAAAGCCTATGAATTTCCATCTCCATGTTATTATTATATTCACATATGAGTACAGAAATGTGTATACATATATTCTTTTCTGCTGTTTTTTTTTTGTTCTTTTCTTTTTCTAATCAATGTATATAATTTCTTCTCCCTTATTATTGCAGGTGTCTTACAACATCGAAGGTTGGTTGGACAAAAACAAGGATCCAATCAATGAAAACGTCGTTGATTTGCTCCAGAACTCCAAGGAACACGTCGTGAAAGTGCTGTTCACACCACCTGAGAGTGAGTTTCAAGACACATTTCTTACCCACTAGCATTCACCCAGTCCAGGAATCGAAACCACAACTTTACAACCATAAGTCCAACACCCTAACCACTAAGCCATGCATCTCTACGTCATATATACATACATACACACATCAAGTATATATATATAATATATATATATATATATATATTATTAAAAAAAACTTATATCAGAAAGAAGCACACTTTAAAGAATAGAACAGTAATTATTACAACAAAAATTTTTGTTGTAATATATACATACATACATATACATACATACATACACATACATACACATACATACATATACATACATATACATACATATACATACATACATACACATACGTATACATACATATACATACATACATACATACATACATACATACATACATACATACATACATACATACATATATATATATATACTTATACGCATCATTTAATACTATTATTCTTTTATCTTCTCTCTTATAGCTCCCGATGCTGGCGGTGGCAAGAAGAAGAAAGGAAAGTCTGCTGCTTTCCAGACCATCTCCTCCACCCACAAGGTATTTGTCAACATAACTTCTTCAAAAACTGAAATAATTGTTGCTTTTTGTTTCTCTTATACATTTTCTTTTAATTTAATTTCAAAACCTAGAGTTACTTCAAACATTTGAGCTCAATGGCGACTGCTGACACATCTTAATTAAAATAAAAATTAAATCTACCTGAAGCCAAATTAACTCTGCTTCTGATTCTTCCAAGGAACAATAAGATAAACCCCGGTAACTATGGGGATTGACTTTATTTCCTTGCCAAAGATTTATGGCCGTCTGTCCTTGTGACAAATCAGCTTAATGGCATTTTGAATTTTCTAAGCTGTTTTCTATATCAACAGCAGCTCATTGCAGAGAAAGGAAATGGAATATTGCTAATTCAAAGATTTGGTATTTAACGACATGGCAATGAAAATATATATCTACATAGCATAATTACAGATTCTATTATTTTGAAAGAAGTATCCATTTAGATCTGCATATCTCTTTGATACAGATGAAAAAACTGTATGAATGTGCTACCATGACGTTTTACTTGTTTCCACATTTATGACAAAGCTTGATGTCCAGTAATGAGTGTTTTATAGAAAGGTCTGTTCATACAGAACTTCTCTGATGAGGCTTGGCAAACATTTATTTTACTGAAACAACAGTGACCAAGTTTTAAGAGTGAATATACATATATAAGTATTTATAAGTGTGTATGTGAGTGTGCAATTACATATGCCTATATTTTTATCTAAATATGCATGTATTCAATATATATTTTATATATGTGTGTGTGTGTGTGCATGAGATGTATACATACACACATACAGGTGTATATACATTATATATATTAAACTAATATATATATAGATATACATATATATACATATATATATATATATATATATATATATATATATATATATATATATATATATATATATATCTATATATATATATGCATACATATATGCATACATATATATATGCCCACACAAACACATTTTGTATATATATACTTGATCAGTTTGATATGTTTTTCTACATTCACTGTCACACTTTGACATCCTTTGTATATTTGTCATACTGAGTATACATATGCATATGTGTGTATGTGCGTGTGTGTGTGTGTGTGCTACAGTGTTGATTGTCTTTTTCAAATCTTCAAAGTCAATTTAATCAGTTTTTTTTTTTAAATAAAAGAAACGAAGCATTTCAGGAGAAAAACCATCCATATTTTTGTTTTGCTTTCTTTCTGTGCTTTTTAGGAATCTTTGAACAAACTTATGAAAAACTTGTACAGCACCCATCCTCATTTTGTCCGTTGTATTATCCCCAACGAATTCAAACAGCCAGGTAAATTAATCATATTGTGTACTGCACTAGTGATCGAAGGACCATGTTTTGTGTGTGCCATAACTGGTTTGCAGTGCAGTGCATTTTATTACAGTGAAGCTAATAAAAACAAAAAAGTAATTAGTGTGTAGTATTTTGTTCTAATTAAAATATAGACCAATAATTTAATAATTAACAAGTTATAGTGTATACTACTATGGCATTTGGTAAAAATATAAACTTATATTATTTCTAATAAATAAAATCTTTTTATGAGTTAACCCTTTAGTATTTAAACTGACTATATCTGGTCAAAATATTCCACCCATTTCACTTCAAGCTGACCATATCCAAGCTC
Source organism: Octopus sinensis (assembly GCF_006345805.1). Taxonomy (NCBI): domain Eukaryota; kingdom Metazoa; phylum Mollusca; class Cephalopoda; order Octopoda; family Octopodidae; genus Octopus; species Octopus sinensis. Next base: position 5,352,835 of record NC_043023.1, read on the forward strand.
TCTTACTTACTCTACAATGTCAGCATAAAAGTAAACAATCACTTCATTGAAATCTCAAAGCCTCGAGATAATGTATAATTAATTCAAAACAATGTGAATAAAAAACAATCTTACTTTTGACAAAATAATCTGAATGCTAAAGGGCTAAGCAACAGAAAAATTTATTTTAAAAATTTCATTGAAATGTTTTTTCTAGTAAATAAATATAATCAGTCTAAATGATAATAAATATTTACTAACTAATAATTAGGATAAAATACTTACTCAAAATTTCATTTAAAACTTTGGACTATTTTGCAATTAAGAAATATATTTAATTAATCAAAATAATAATAATAATAATAATAATAATAATAATAATAATAATAATAATAAATGAAAATTACTGCTAAGATTGTAGCAAAAATTTTAATATATTGCAGAATTTCATTAAAACAGCTTCAGTTTTGTTTAATAGATAAAGATATGTAATTAATTAAAATAATAAATATCTAATACTAACTAATAATAAAATACTGGCCCAAGTTTTATTTAAATAAAACTATTTTTTTTATAAAAGAGATAAAGTAATAATTAATTAATTATATGAAAAAATTACTGCACAGGAAAATTTGGGTAAAAACATTTCAATAAAGAGTTTTTTATAAAGATATATATTCATTAGAAAATTACTAATTGAGAATCAAGTAAAAACTATACAAAATTTAATGAGCACTAGAAATGCATTTTAACAGTGCTCTTTATCTGAGAAAAGTGAAAAAACTTTATTAGTCTAAAGCCACAGGGTGGCAGAATCGTTAGAGCACCTGACAAAATGCTTAGCAGTATTCTAAGATCAAATCCTGTTAAGGTCAACTTCGCCTTTCATCCTTTCAGAGTTGATGAAATAATGTACCAGTAATTTACTGGAATTAATTGATATTGACTAAGGCTCTTCCTCATGCCTAAATAAGAAGTTATTTATTATTAGAAATAAAACAACTACTACTACTACTACTACTAGCACCACTATTATTGTTAAAATCACCATTACTACTACTAATACCACTACAACAATATGAATTGTTATTCAACTAAAGCTTGATGTGTCAACATTTTACATCATGTTGCCATCATAAAGACTATATAGATACATACATAAGCAACACATACATATATATAATTTATATATATACATATATATATATATATATATATATATATATATATATATATATATATATATATATATTATATATATATATATATATAAATACCCTCCCTTATTTTTATACCTTTTGTGTGTGCACCTTCTGTCTAGATATTACCACCAACTTCACCCTAATCGTAGTATTTTCCACCCTTGACCCCCATGTTTTACCTCCATTAATCAAACTTTATTTTTTTTTTACTGTGGTTTTTATGTTGATTGTTATTGTTGGCTCCCATGTGACCTGACCTCACTTAATCGTAAAATCAATTCAATATTTATAAAACAATAAAAAATTCTATACAATAACAATATCCACCAAAAGCAGAAGACAGAAAATTAAACATTAGATTTGCTAGAAACAGCAGCCAAGTACTCCTCTCTCTCTCTCTCTCAGATGATACTTTACCATCTTAAAAATATTGATGGTCATATTCCCAGACCCCAGTTGAACCGTCCAACTCATGCTAGCATGGAAAACGGACGCTAAACGATGATGATGATATTCAAAAACATATATTTGTATATATGTGGCTGTGTACATCTTCAACAGGACACCAGAGATATGGATGGAGCAGCTATGATCATAAGGAAGTTCAATTAGAGCTTTCCTAGGGTTAAACAACAAGAACAATTACTAATGTAGTCTTAAATTATTATGTCTGATTAAAAGATGGGATGGTTACAGTTGGAATGTCTTTGATCATAGGTCTACTGAATCAGGACTGACCTGGGGCTAAATGACAATAGTTATTGCTGCTAATATTTAGTGCTATAACTATACATTAGATAATGCAGTCCTCGATACACTATGTCTAATTAAAATCAGACAGGAAGGTCATGACTGTAAGTCCCTTGATATTCAGTCTGCCTGTTCCCACCTCAACAACAACAACAACAACAACATAAGCTCCAATTAAATTTTCCAATTAATGATTTGTGTTTTGATTCTTCTTTTTCTTTCTTTAATTAATATCTAATTATTTTTTTCTAGACTTCCAGTACCTGTCACCTAACTCATTAATTTCTTCTACCTTCTTTTTCTATCCTGAACTCACCTTCCGGTTTTTGTGATCATAAAATCTAACAATTTACTATTTTGTGTGTTTTTTTTGTGTTTTTATTTTAGTCATTTTTGTTTGTTTTTCTCATTATTTTTTAACTTATAACAACACTATCAACAACACCAACAACAATATCAACAAAAAATTAAAGCATGGTTATAATTTACCAGGCTATTGAACTATAGGGTATATGTTTCAATATTTTAATCTACATGATATTTCAACCGGTTTCATCTCTGATCATCATCAGGTGTTTTATTCCTGGATGTGTACATAGTAACATATTGGATCAGAATTTGTCATTTCAGAGATTAGTAAATATTCATATCAACACTATGCTTTGACCAGTTTGATCTCAGATTATCATCAGGTGTCATATTCTTGAATGTGTAAGAGATGTCATATCTACTTACCAACATATAGACTTACATTACATACCTATATATATATGTGAGTGTGTGTGTATATATATATATATATATATATATATATATATATATATATATATATATATATATATATATACATACATAAATACACATACACACACACACACACATATATATATGCAAGACAAGGTATAAATGCTGGTCATTGCATATTCCTTTTTCGTAGTAAATTCTACTTACAGCTGTTTTCAATAGTTATTATGAGTTCATTCATGGATCGGTTTACTCATTTGGTCCATTGATTAGTTGAGAAAAATTGAACGACCTTAAAGAACTAGTGTTATCAGAGTCAGAATATATGCATATACAAGTCCACACTAAAGAGTGGTCGGCGTTAGGAAGGGCATCCAGCTGTAAAAGGCCATGTCAAAACAAATAGTAGGGCCTGGTACAGTCTTCTGGCTTGCCAGGTGCTGTCAACCTATCCAACCCATGCTAATTAATGGAAGATGGACATTAAATGATGATGATGACAATATATGTATATATATACAGATAGATAGATAGATACATGCATACATACATACATACATACATACATACATACA
>NC_043023.1:5363584-5371084 GCF_006345805.1 Octopus sinensis
TATATTTGTGTATATACTGATTGTTGTATTAGTTTTTTTAGCTCTTGTTGAAAAGAAAACATTCCAGGTTCAAATATGACAACGGACAATTTTGTTTCACGGGGAGTGATGGGGGCTTGTGATGTGTAAAGGACCAGAAAACAAAAAAAATGAATAATTAAATATCATAATAGACCGACGTCTGCGCTTCTTTGCTTGCCTCACATAGTATTCTTAGCCTTTTCTTTCCATTTTCTTTCACAATATTCACCCCTCATACCTTAAAACCCAAGCTTTGGGTCAACTCACTTGCTTTTATCAATACTGGATGCTTTAAGCTTCTTCTTATACATATATATATATATTAGCGTAGAGCTACAATATGCTGTGCCTTCAGCTATGGCCGCTTCATCTGCACTTTAACTCCATGTCTTTTTATTGCTCATTGCTCATGTTTCACTGCGCTTTCTTTCATGATTTGGCTTCGATCTATCTGTCAGTTTATCTCTCTAGCTGCTGTGTCTATCACATTTCTAGGATTCCATGTCTTTTCTTGATGGTCAACTATGACAAGTCTGCATTTTGTTTGGCACAGTGTTAAATTCTTACTTCACAACTTTTCTGCACCAAACATTTTCTTATAAAATATTTTGTGTCCTCACCATTCATACATATGTACATATTCACACAACACACATGTGTGTATATATATATATATATATATGTAAGTATATGTATACATATTATTACATGTATATATATGTATATATAATATATGTTGTATATATATTAATATATATAATATATAGATAATAATATATATATATATACATGTATATATGTAGACATATATATATATATATATATATATATATAATATATATACACGCACCACACACATTCATACATATACACACACACTTAATATTCATACCTGAAACATAGTCAGCACCACCATCTTCATTACCATTAAAATCATCATCATCAACATCATCATCATACAGATCATATTTAACATTACCATCACAAGCCATTGTCATAATCACCACTGTTGTTCATCATCACCTTCATCTCCACTGCCAGCCTTTATCATCTTCATCCTCATTATTGTCACCATTAAAATCATCACCACCACCACCACTACCATCCCCCTCATCATCATCATCTCATCATTTCCAGCTTCACAAAATCACACAACAATCCTTTGTTTTTCAAGTTTCATTCATATTCTATTTCTGTGAAAAAATTAAACAATTACCTTATTATTATTATTATCATCATCATGTAGATGTGTGTGTGTGTGTGCATGCATATATATATATATATATATATATATATATATATATATATATATATATATACACACACATATATGTATGTATGCATGTATGTATATATATTATTATATATACATATATACATATGTATGTATATATGTATATATACCCATATACATGTACATACACATGGATAAGTAGCTAACTACTATACAAGTACATATGCACATCTGTGTGTACTTACATATATCTGTATATATGTACATATATTTATATGCATATGTATATATAAATACATATATAATATATATGTATATATAAAATATATATGGTGTATATGTAAATATGCACATAATATATATACATCCATATATATATACATATATCCATATGTATGTATATGTATATATACCCATATACATGTACATACACATGGATAAGTAGCTAACTACTATACAAGTACATATGCACATCTGTGTGTACTACATATATATGATATATGTACATATATTTATATGCATATGTATATTATAAAATACATATATAATATATATGTATATAAAATATATATATGTGTATATATGTAAATATGCACATATATATATAATACATATATATAGAAATATATATATATATATATATATATATCTATATAAGATATATATATATATATATATATATATATATATTTGTATGCATGTACATATTCTTTAAATATGTGTGTATATGAATATATATATAATTATATAATATATGCATATATGTATGCGCATATATGCATATATATATATATATATATATATACACACACATATATGTGCATACATATATGCATATATATCATCATCATCATCATCATCGTTAAATATATATATGTGTGTGTGTGTGTGTGTATATATACCAAGAATTTATAGTAGTGGTAGTTGTGGTGGTATATGTAGCAACAGTTAGTTACATCATGATTGCAAGAATGAGAAAGAATGATAAAGAAGAAAGGAGAGAGAGAGAGAGAGTGAAAACCAGGCAGAGAGAGAGTGAAGGAGGGGGAGAGAGAGAGATGGAGTTTCATCTGTGTCTAAATATGGGAAAGCCCGACTGCTGTTTTAAGTTTAGTCAAACAGTTAGTCTTGGCTTTGGTGGAGGGGGTGCGAGGGTGGGTCGCTGATGAGGGTGATGAAGAAACAAGATGAAAGTGTGGTGGATGGAGCAGCTGAAACGTGGGGGTGTGATGGGTGGAAAGGTGTGTTATGGTGAGGTAATTTGGGAGTGCTGACTCTACTGTGGTAAGGTAGACTTAGTTTTAAGTTTCTAGTAGGGGGCGAGGAATAGCAGAGGTGTCTCCTCCTCCTCCTCCTGGTACCAGATTAAGCCGGAGTTAATTTATTTTGTTTTGGTTCCTTTCTTTTTTCCTTGTTGTTGCTATAATAGTTTATTATATAAGCATCCATTACTGGCTTTACCTGGTTGAGAATGAAAGTGACTTTCATGCTAACAGACACAGGCCCACCTATATATATATATATATATATATATATACATGAGCACATTTGTGAATATTTGTGCTTAGAAATATAAATACGTTCAGGTGGGAAGTCTAACAGATAGCTAAGTTTCATACCACAGTTACTTGGAGTTTGGGTGGCATTGGCTATTACTGGCAAGCTTAACACAACACCCTGTTAAGCAATATTACCTGGCAGGTGTGTCATGGGTATGCAGTTGGATAAATATGTAAACAAACATATATACATAAATACATGTATATATATATAGTTACTAAATAAGAGAGAGGTGATGGTGACATGTATTAAAAGTAGAGGGGATACAAAGGATAAGAAAACTGCAGAGTATATATACTATATATATATATATATATATATATATATATATATATATATATATATTTACAGACAGATAGATAGTTGGATGGAATGTATAGAGAAGAAAAAGATGATGCCAGTCACGATGATGGAGATGAGAAAAAGATGTGATGGAGTAAATATAGGAGTGCTTGTAATAAATGGTGAATTCCGACTGGTGAGAGTTGATGATGAATATTCTAGGCACTTTATGTAAGGGGTGGGCTCTCAGAGTGGTGCTGGGAAACCTGGCCTGATCTTCACTCCGTTTCCCAAATTTGAAGATTGGAAGAGGAATGCAAAGCAATGAATGCATCACACCATCTCCTCAACCTTCCCAGCTCCCCACACCAGCACCCTGTTCTAACATACACTCATTGCTGTATGTGTATAAATATATATACTTATATATACACACAAACATATACACATCTTCACCTGTGCAACATGTACAAGCATGTTACATGGGTATTATACATGTATGTGTGTGTATGTATGTATGTATGAATAATACAAATGATTAAAATATGAAATACATGTAGATACATAACTGAAAGAAAGAGAAAATAATAGGAGTACTCAATACTGACAATAGAGTAATACATTTTATTTGAAGTAGAAACAAATTACAACTCTGAGTTTCTTGTTGGTGATCTTAGGACATAAACAGTTTCTGAAAATGCACAGCTCACATAAATTATTTATATATATATATATATATATATATATATATATATATATACATATATAATTAGCTAGGTAGATAGATATATATATACATATACATATATATATATATATACATATATATATATACATATATATATATATATATATACTACTATATATATACATTCATATACTATATATACATATATAATATATATATATATATATATTATATATATATATATATATATATATATATATATCATAGTATAATAATATGTAACATAAATGTGTGTGTCAATTATGAGGAAGTAGGAAGATGAGAAGGAATTGGTTATTTAGCAGTGTCTGGAATTGATGATGATGTCGACTGGTTGGGTGGGTGAATGGGTAGATAGGTATGTAGGTAAGTGAGTAGCAAATACTTTAGCAATGATGATGAAAGTTATGATGATGATGTTGATAACAGTGACGTTTGTGCTGGTTGGGGTGTGGTAGCAGGGGAGTAATGGTATGCAACTGGTAGGGCTGAACAAGGAAATGTGAGCAAAATTTAAAGAGAGAGAGAGGAGGGATAGAGCCAGTTAGTATTGGGAGTGAGTGGGTAGGTGAGTAGTAGTGACAGGAGAATGTGTGTACGTGAGATTTTGCATAGCAGATGCCAAGGTATGTAAGGAGTGGTGATAGTAAAAGATGTGGTGAAGTTGAAGCCGTCGTGGTGGTGGTGGTGGTGGTGGTGATGAAATGTGAAAATAGATAGCATGGCATTGAAGCATGGATGAGGTGAGGTACAAGGTGAGATAAGATGCTGAGGAAAGCTGTGGGAGGGGAAAGAAATGAAGGAATAAAGGTATGAAAGAATGAAGGAAGGCAGACGTACAGGAATTAAGGAAGTGGGGTAGAATATGTGAATTAAAAACAAACAGGAGGAATGTCAGAATAAAATAGACAGACGCTGCAATATATATAAACATATACATATATACAGACATACACATATATGTATATAAGTATACATATGTGTGTGCCTGTGTATGTATATGAATATATATATATATATATATACACACTTATGCAGTTTTTTTTTTCTGTAATAAATTCCGAAGAACTTAGCTAAAATGGATGCAAACTTTAGCAACTTTTTTTCTCTCACTGCTGTGGTGATTACCATCACCACCACCACCGCTACCGCCCAACAACAACATCAGAAGCACATATAGGTTCACCTCAGACCTCCAAATATGTGTAATGTCTGATGTTTGTATCATCATCATCATCATCATCATCATTGTAATCATCATCATCATCATCAGCAGGTGAACCTACCTTACAGTTTCAAAAGATAGAAAACAATGAAAATAAAAATTTTACAAAACAGAAATAGAAAACCCAAAGAAAACCAAAAAAAAAGGACCCCCCCCCCGCCGACTAAGAAAATAAATAGACTGCATTTTTGTTAAGCATTCTCATTGTACAGGTATTAAACACAGCTATGTAACCATTTTTAGGTGTTAGTTGCTACACACACATACCTATATATATGTGTGTGTGTGCCTATATATTCTTATATCTATACATACCTATATATATATACACATACATACATATATATATACATATATATATAATTACACATGTATATATATTAATATATATATATATATATATATATATATATATATATATATACACATGTATATATACTAAATATAGATATGTATATATATATATATATATATATATATATATATATATATATACACACACACTTTACCAATTTTAGATTTTAGATTTTCTCACATGTTAGCTATTTCATACCTGACTCTCTATTCTGAAAAAAAAAACAACACATTTTTAATAAAATACAAGCATATATATATATATATATATCATCATCATGTAGTTGGCACACACTACTAGTTTCTCTTACTCCCACTTTCACTCGTTCACTATCTCCTCCTCCTCCTCTCAGTCTCTTCTATTCATCTGTCTGTCTGTCTCGGGTCTGGTATCTTCTTCTCCATATACGTTCTACCTCTGCATCTGCACCACCTTTGCCACTTTCGCCACCACCCCACCACCACCTACTCTTCTTTGCGCCAACTCCTCCTACACCTCAGATGTCTGAGAGTCTAAAGACTGCATTCCTACCACCCACCCCTACCACCTTCAGATAACAAACCAACCAACCAACCAACCAGCTTTTTCTTTTTTTTTTGTTGTATCTTACTACTTAACCATCTTCGACTAAACTAAACTTAACCCTCCTGCTCCACCCACCTCCCCCACATCGTGCTCCACCTCCTTCGCCCCCATCTCGTACTTCCTCCTACCACCTATGGCAGCTATTATAAACCTTTTTACCAGACAACCTGAAACAGGCTGATGTAGATAAATTTCACTTCACTTCAGTCAACGCTCAATCTTCAAGCTACACCGTTCGGTGTGTTTTCGTCCAACCTTTCTTATACCTAGCAACGGATTGGAATATTACTTGGCAGCTGAACACTATTACTACATAATTATTATTAGTAATATTATTAGCATTATTATTATTTGTGGTTGTATTCCTCGAAGACCTGAATAACGAAACAATCAACAACAAGTGAACTTGGAGTGAAACCAGACTATACTGAGATTCACACATACACCCATATATTATACACACATTTATAATACATATATACAACACACACACACATATATATATACACTTATATATATATGAAGCTATATTGTGACAACACTGCTGCGCACATTTTGGAAAATATTCTTTACTTAAACCGGAACTACAAGCAATAAACAGCTTCCGCTTTGTTTATCCAGAGGACATAATTGTTTCACCTTGCATAAACACATATACAAATATATATACGATTGTCGTGTATATATAGATATACATTATTTATAATTAGTTCCTCTATAGATTAGAGGTGTTTCATCATTGTTTGTCTTTCACCACGACAACCACTTCCAACACAACTCCCACCACTCCTCCACACAACAGAGAGTACCAGCCCATAGCTTGGTTATTTTTATAGAGTCTTGTACATATTATATATTGTTGAACTGATAGCTTCTGTAACTGGCTTACATGGAGTCCACCGAGCAAAACCACGTCCCCGAACAGGAAGCTGCAAGTCAGCAGCAAGTTCCTCCAGCAGCAGCAGCAGCAGTAGCACCACCACCAGCAGCAGCGCCACCACCACCAGCAGCAGCAGTTATCCAGGAACCAGTCCAGGCAATCCCACAGAGGCCACCCTCTCCTCCTCCTCCACAAGTGCAACAACCACAACCACAACCACAAAAACCAGCCGAGTCGCAACCTCAGTCACATCACCCAGCTGCCGGAGCTGGAAAGCTGCCTCCCTCAGAGCCTGATTACTATAAACATCAAGCTCAACAACATCAATATAGTCAACTTGAGCCACCATACTATCCTTCTTCGGCTCATAGAAAGACTTCTCGAGAAGGGTCCCGGTCTAGAGAGTATTCAAGACCCTCTTCTCACACATCACGACTCACTCCAAACCGTTCAATGGACTTCAGTGATATCCTCGGGAGCATGAGTCGAGAATTTCGTGGAACTAGTCCAGCTGTATTAGAAAACATCTCTTGCCATCCGTTGCTCTACAAAACTTACGATATGCCAATAAATCCTAAACTTAGTGCCAGGTCGAAGAAGGTGATTCGTGATGCTTCCGAGTTAGGTCAGT
>NC_043023.1:5378584-5396084 GCF_006345805.1 Octopus sinensis
CAATGATCAAACTTACACTTTCACATTCACTCACTCACATACATATTCTTAACTCACCTTTTTTCCACTCTGCAGATGGAACTCAACAAGAAACGCGAACAAGAGCTCCTGCGCTTGCGTCGTGATCTTGAAGAAGGAACCATGCAACATGAAGCCCAAATCGCCACACTCCGCAAGAAGAACACTGAGGCAACCAATGAGCTTTCTGATCAAATTGACCAACTCCAGAAGGTTAAGAGCCGGTGAGTGTCTGTCATTGTTGCTTTTCTGAATTTACTTGTTTAGGTTTTATCTTTTGTCTCTCATCAACTCTACATCAACTGTTCTTTGTTCTGTGTCTTCACTACTATTGGTAGCAAGCATTCAAATTCTTAGGTAATTGTAGATTTAATTAATTAATATATTGGTTTCAAATTTTGGTACAATGCCAGTAATTTTGGAGAAGGGGCTAAGTCGATTACATCGATCCAGTGCTCAACTGGTACTTATTTTATTGACTCCAAAAGGATGAGAGCCAAAAGTGACTTCAGCAGAATTTCAACTCAGACTGCAAACACAGACGAAATGTCAGGAAGCATTTAGCCTTGCATGGTAATGATCCTGCTAGTACACTGCTCTTAATCAATCAATTGATCCCCTATTACCACAACCACTTGACACCTTAGTCATTTAATCTGATGGGAATTAAATATCAAGATACTCTTCTCCTTACTTTAGCAAGCCATGACTTGTGGGTTCTGTCTTCTCATTCTGCCCCCACTTGTCCTTCAAGTCCCTGAAATAAAAAGAAAAAAGAATTTAGAATAAGGAACAGACATATTCCTCTTATGACTGAGATATCTAAAAAGGACTTGAACAAACCAATGTCATTGGTTTTCTAAAATCATGAGGGGCTAGCACTGAATTTGAACCCACTCAGCCAATTTAATGAGGGGGAGTGGTCATATCACAAGATTAGGGCTTTGTCCTCAGTAAGACCAAAGTCAGAAACTTGTTTGTTTGGGTTTTATATATATATTTTTGGTCATTTGTGTTTTGTTTTGTTTTGACTGTCTCCATACTTTTTCATTCCTTTTCACCTTTTCCACACATTATCCTCTATATGTGCATGTGTATATATATATATATATATATATATAGATATATATATATATATATATATATATATATATATAATATATATATATATATAATATATACATATATATATCATATATATATATATATATATTATATATATATATATATATATATATATATATAAACATATATATATATATATATATAATACACACACACACACACACATCATACACATAAACACCTCACTTCAGCCCTCTCTCAAGTGAACTCAATTCATCTTTCTCACTCCTCCCTTGTGTCACTCAGACCTTTCTTCTGTCCCCTATCAACTCCCCACCACCACCGAACAACACAATTTCAACTCCTGATTTGTAAAACATTTAATCGCCGCTTCATTTCAGCCTTGAAAAGGAGAAATCACAGCTTCGTGGTGAGGTTGATGACCTCCAGGGTCAACTTGAGCATGTTGGCAAAAACCGGGTAATTAATTATAGCCACAACACAACTTTGCCAACCTTCCTTTTACTACTACTTCTGATAACTTTTAACCCTTTCTCAATAAATATATTCCCAGAAACCCCCATTTTCCTTTTTTTTTTAATATATTACTTTTTCGAAAACCCACTCACTTTTCACCCCCTGACTCATAATATTCCCCTTCCCCCCTCTTTTTTTTTATTCCTTCCTTCCTACTTTTCTTACAGCTTGTGACATGCTGTGTGCTGTGATATGATGCTGCTGATGATGATGATGATGATGATGATGATCTTCATCATCATTATGACCATGATGATGATAAAAAATAATAATAATAATAATAATTATGATGATTATGATGTTGTCTTGCTGTGATTCTTCCTTTCTTTTTTCTTCTTCCCCTTTTCTTTCTTCCCTTCTTCCTTCCATACCTCCTTTTCTTCCTCTTTATTTTTTTCTTTCCTTTCCTTCATTTTCCTGCCATTTCTTATCTTTCTCTTCCTTCCCACTTTTCATTCCTTTTTCCTTCTTTTCTTTCTTTACTCCTTCTTTTTCCTCTCTTTTCTATTTCCTTCTCTTTTTCTTTACTGATTTCCATACTCCACCTCTCTCACTGTTTATATAGTTTATATACATACATATATATATATATATATATATATATATATACATAAACATACATTTATATACACATATATGTATACATATAGATACATATATGTTTATATACAGAGAGTGAAAGAGATCCTTTACCCTCATGTCTTCTCACTTTACTCTCCTTCTTTCTCTTCTTTTTCCCTTTCTCCCTCTATACTACAACCAGTCTACCAATTTTCTGATTGTTCATAATCACCATCTTCCTTTTAACCCTTCTAATTTGTATTAGTAGAAGTAGTAGTAGTAGTTGTTATAGTATTAGTCTAAGAATTAATCATTTTCTTTCCTTCCCCTTTTTTTTTTGTTTGGGTTTTTTTTTGTGTGTGCAAACAGGGGAAAACAGAAGAAAATACTTGCATTTGCTCATTCCAGTTTTTCTCTTTTTTTCCTTCTGCCCTTACCTTCTTCCTTTCAATTTCCTTCCAACAAAAACCTTTTCTCTTTTCACCTCCATCCTTTTCTTTTAATTTTCCTTTTTGCTGTGGATTCTTGAGAGAAGAAAACGACTGAAAATATATACATATACATATATATTATATATATATATAATTATATATATATATATGTATATATATATATATATAGCAAAAAAATATTAATATTAAAAGTAAAAAGACAAATGCTAACTGCATGCAGCATCCTCTACATTACTTCTCCAGACTAGAAAAAGAAAAACAAGATCTGAAAGAACAACACGAAGAAATCATAATTGATATGAGACAGCGTGAAAAAATGATGGTAAACTGAGTGTCCACCATTTTGTTTCCTGTTTATGCTAATATTATTATTATTATTATTATTATTATTATTAATATTATTAGGATTCTACTTGACATCTTTGTTGGCTTTGCGGCTTCCAATGAGCCCTTTGTTAAAACCCACAACTGTTTAATGCAGTGGTTCCAAGGGTTTTTTGTGTTCCGTTCGTCCAATGCACTGCCAACGCTACAAGTTTTACCACCACTGCCACTGTTGTTGTTGTTAATGAATCACACAAAAAGCTTCACTGTTCATTAAATAGAAAAAGCAAAAAGCAAAAAAAAGAATATGAGAAATGGCGACCATACAGAAAAATAAATCCTCATTTGCGCAGCTCACGAATAAATGCGTGCATATGTACACACAAACACACAGACAGACCTACTTGCGTACTTACACACACATATAAAATAAATGTATTAATGCTTTGTTGCAAATATTTCAAAGCTTTCTGTGTTTAACAATACATATATAGGTTTTATATATACATACATACCTACATATGTGACAGTTATTCAATAGCCACGATAAAACTCTGAGTTTCGGATGCCGAGGTGAAAATCCACAACACCATCTCTTCAGTTATCTGGCCATCTGATAATATTACATAATATTGAGGTCTCTTTCTTTCTTTTGTTATCTTACCGTTTTTACCAATATATATATATATATATATATATATATATTATACAAGCAAAATTAAGACTCATTACACTTGGAGAGTGAATTTATATAAAGGTCATACTGTCCTTTATAGCACAGATGCTGCAATTCTGTGTTTCATTCCTAATTTTTGAAATAAAAATGGTTTATTTAGCAATCATCTGAGAATATACTTTTGCTGTCACTGCTAAAATTAAAGTAATCTTAACAGATATTCAATACATATTGTCAAATGACTGCTTACTTAATTAGTTAATTAGGCATGAAATTCAGAGATACACAGTGTGTATGTATGAGTGTGAGTGTGTGTGTGTGTGTTCATGCATGAGTATGTATTCATAGTCATACAAATATATATACATAGATGCATTCATGACACTAATGAAAGCAAAATGGCTACTATAATATAATATACACCACAAATAGAACTATTTAATTTAAACAGTTCTTTTCGTTTATTATTATTCTTTTTCTTTTCTTCTATTCTTTAAATTGCATGTATTAACAAAAGCCGTCAAATGTTTTGCCTTTTAGCCACCAAGTGGCCATGGATTAATATTGCATGAAATTGCTTGTTTGTTTATTTCTGTTATCATGGCCTGTTTATATATTTCAATTTGTTTCTCTCTGTAAAACAAGTGACAATGACAACATTGGGTCACTAATGAAGCAGATATTGTGACCCTGGGTAGATTTTTATCAACCTCAACCCATGATCTTATTAAACAAAAATCCCTCACTCTATTGGATGCACACCACTGCTCATCTCTCTTGAACCAGACATAAGGGTTCGTTTTCTCAGTTGCTTCTGGCAATTTTCACATAAAAGTGATTTCATTTGTCTGAAAATCTATTGGTCATTGACTACAGCAATGGTTGCTGAGAGGGTCTATACCATCTCTCTAGAGGGATGTCAAGAGTCATGAAGGGAACAACGACTGATTTATTTAAATCTAATTACAGCTAATATCTGGAGGAAATAAAGGTATAAAATTTTAAAAGTTGTGGGATGTAGAATGTATCCAAATGTTTGGGATGTTCAGTAATTAAAAGTTGGGTAACTACTCAAAACTCTGGATTACATGAACAGGAAATGAAACCTGAATGCTTGACACTCAAGCACTAGACCTTGGTATTAAACAGGGCTCCATATAAGGGCCTACCAATCTAAGCTTATAGGTGCCTAAATATTAGATCATCATCATCATCACATGTACTGTTGCTATCAAGGACCATTTGCCCCTTTCATTTGCAAGATTTTAGGGGATTTTTTTAAATGCAAGGCTCAGTATTAGATGTTCTTTTTATTGTTGTGTGAATAGGCTGGAGTAATGTTAAAGGAAGTGAATTGCCCAAAAGCACAACATGCTGTTCGAACTTGGAAATCGAACCCTCTGCTGTACTGCTCTAAACTCCAAAGCATAACCACTCTGCCACATGCCTTAACAAAGTACCTAGTTGAGGTGTTGAACAGGACAGAGTGTTCAGCCTTGCCAACAAAGGACAAGATATTTAGCCGAATGTAGATCTGGTCCTATTGATGTTGATGTTAGTGTTGCTGATGATGATGAGTGTAAGGATGATAGTACTGACGATGTTGTTATTATTGATGTTGTTGTTGCTGTTGTAGGGATGTTCCGACAAGATGAGCAAACAAATGGAAGCCCAGCTTTCTGAACTCAACGCCAAGATTGATGAACAAGCCCGCAGCGTAAGCGAACTCACGTCGCAGAAGTCCAGGCTGCAAGGAGAGAGCGCTGATCTGACCAGGCAACTGGAAGAGGCTGAACACAACGTTGGTCAATTGACAAAGTTGAAGAACAACCTCAATCACCAGCTTGAAGAAGCCAAACGTAGTGGTGAAGATGAAGGAAGAGTAAGTATAATGGACAAATGTGTTAATAAAGGCAACCACACAAGCTTCCCAATGCCCACTCTAGCATATGTATGTGTGTGTATATATATATATACATATATGCACCATATACATATATACATACATACACTCTCACACGCATATACATATATATTCACTCATACACACACACACTTATATATGCACATATACACACATGCATATATATATACATACATAAAATCTATATATATATATATAGATATATATAAAATGCATTTATATGAATGTATATATATATATATATATATATATTATATATATTAGAAGAAATGAGGTACTCAGAAAATCGGATATATATATATACATATATATATATATATATATATATAATATATATATATATATGATGATCATCATCATTACATGCACACACAAACACACACATACATACATACATACATACATATATATATATATATATATATATATTATATATATATATATATATATACATACATACATACATACATACATTTATATATATATACAATACACACACACACGAACATAAATATATTCATCCATAACCAAAAATGATTCCCTCTTCTCATCCTCCCCATCTTTCTTCCTCTAATTGCCTTCTCTGCCTCTCACTCCTTCACTCCTCCTCTCATATACACTCTCCCTCTCACTTTCCTTTCTTCCCATCATCTCTAGCTCCGTGCCAAATTGCAAGCTGAAGTCCGAAACCTCAACGCTGACATCGATGGTATCCGTGAAACCCTTGAAGAAGAACAAGAATCCAAATCTGATCTTCAGAGAGCCCTGTCCCGTGCTAATGCTGAAGTACAACAATGGAGGTCCAAGTTCGAGAGTGAGGGTACTGCCCGCACTGATGAACTTGAGGATGCTAAGTGAGTACCATACTGAGAATACTCCTGTTTGTGGCAGTCAGTAGATGTGTGTGTCTGTGAGTTTGTCTTCGTGGTTCATTAATTTACATACTAGCATGGAAAAACGGTCGTTAAACGATGATGACGATGATGATGATGACGATGATGATGATGACGATGATGTTTGTGTGTGTAAATTAATGATTGACAAAAGAACAGGTGTTACGTAATTACTTTCATTAGTTCACGACTGTTTCTACCATAAGAAGCATTGTGCTTAGAGCTGAGTGCTAAAGCAACACTTTATAGCTTCCTCAGAGCCATTTCAGTGTGAAAAGCGTTTACATACATATTGATTAATTCCCTCTGAATTAACAAGCAAGTGGATGAGTATTTCACAGACACACACAAGTATCCTTCTTATGTAGAATCAGCATGGGTGTGGTTAAGACAAAGTTGTACCTTTTGAATTATGGCTGCAATTATCAACCCAAGGAACCTCCATATAGTTTTCATCTATTCAGGTTCATTCCCAAAGTATGGGTCAACACAAGGTTTTAGAAAGTGGCATTCTCCCAAGATTCCACAAGATCAGATTGAACCCAAGACCTCATGCTTGTGAAACTTTATAATCACTCAGCCATACTGTATATATTGCATGTGAGTGTATATGTGTGTCTGTTTCGCTGTCTGTCTGTCTTTCTCTGTTGATAGTTCTGATCTGATATTTGCTGAACTTTGTTGAACCTTGATGACTTAAACATTTATTCACCTTTTGTTTGTCCAGACGCAAACTCCAGGCCAAATTGAGCGAAGCTGAACAACTAGTTGATGCCTTGCAGAGCAAATCTGCTGGATTGGAGAAGGCCAAATCTCGTTTGCAGGGAGAACTTGAAGATATGATGATTGATGTTGAAAGGGTGAGTAAATATAAACACATATACGCACACACACAAGACACACACACTCATACATTTGTGCAGATGAATGCGGTAATACACACACACAGAGATGCACACATATATGTATGGATTACTATATATGTGGAGGTGCATATCTTAGTGGTTAGAGTGTTGAACTCATGATTGTAAGATTGTGATTTCAATTCCTTGACCAGGTGATGCATTGTGTTCTTGAGCAAGACATTTCATTTCATGTTGCTCCAGTCCACTCAGCTGGCAAAAATGAGTAACACTGCAACAGACCAGCGTCTCATTCAGGAAGAAATATATATGCCAGAGAAGCTAGGAACTACCCTATGTTTCTTACAGAACAATGTGGACTAACCATATATATATATATATAATAAAATATTAGGGAATATATATATATATATATATATATATATTAATACTTGTTTTTTATGTTCAGCTGTGAACAGTCCAATGATGGCTTAGCAGGGCGAAACTTTGCACTTATCAACAATATTCATGTATAAGAAATATATATATATATATATATATATATATATATATATATATATATATATATATATAGATAGATAGATAGATAGATAGATAGATAGATAGATAAATAGATACATACATACATACATACATACATACATATGCATTAACACACATTTACACACATGTATATCTTTCCCATACCTCAAGCTAATACCATTTTCCTCTTTCTCTCTCTCTCTCTTACCAACACACAGTCCACCGCCCATGCTAACAATCTTGAGAAGAAACAACGTGGATTCGATAAGACCATGGGTGAATGGCAACACAAATGCAACGACCTCCAGGCTGAATTGGAGAACGCACAGAAGGAAGCCCGTGGCTATTCTGCAGAGTTATTCCGCGTGAGAGCACAATGTGAAGAGGTTGGCGACACAGTGGAGTCTTTGAGGAGGGAGAACAAGAATCTCGCTGGTAAGTCTGTCTGTCTGTCTTGATTGAATGTCCTGAATGTTTGTTTTTACCTAAAGTACTGGAAGGTTGATAAATTCAACTGTTCCTCCCCACAAAAAAAAATCTTTGGCTTTGTACCGATGCAACAAATCAAAGGATATGCAGAATTGTTAGAGCCATACACTATTAATTAATTAATTTATTTATTTATTTATTTATTTATTTATTTATTCTGGCTCTCAAATCCTGCCAAAGTCAACTTTACATTTCATCCTTCTGGTATCAATAAAATATAGTACCAATGAAATACCGGGGTCAATGGTACTGAATAAAGCCTTTCCCTTAAAACCACTGGCCTGGTGCCTAAAGCAATAATTATTATTATCATTATTATGATTATTATTATCATTATTATTATTATTATTATTATTATTCCTATCCAGACGAGATCCACGATTTGACTGACCAACTTGGTGAGGGTGGCCGCAACACCCATGAGATTGAAAAGGCCCGCAAACGTCTTGCCCTTGAGAAGGAAGAACTCCAAGCTGCACTTGAAGAGGCTGAAGCTGCACTCGAACAAGAGGAAGCCAAGGTCATGCGTTCTACTCTTGAAATCTCTCAAATCCGCCAGGAAATTGACAGAAGATTGCAAGAGAAAGAAGAGGAATTCGATAACACAAGGTGAGCAGTAATAACCATTCTGGCTCAGTGGTTTCTGAGTTCAAACACCACTGAAGTGAACATTTAAATAAAGCATCAACTCATCCACTTCCTCACAAATTTCTGGCCTTGGGTCAAAAGCTTAACCACTCTGCCACATGCCTTAACAAGACACCTAGTTGTGATTTTAAATAGGACAGAATGTTCAGCCTTGCCACCTAAGGACAATATATTTAGCCAAATGGAGATCTGGTCCTATTGATGGTGATGTTAGTTCCAATATTTAAGAGTAATGGATTTAGCAGAATTATTAAAACAAAATATCTTACAATACTTCTTCTAACTCTGCATTCTGAGTTCATATCATGCAATGATCAACTGTGCTTTTCATTGTTCCAGTATCAATGAAATAAAATACCAGCCAAGTATTTGGGCTAATGGTATCTGCTAACTCCTTCCCTTCAAAGTTGTTGACCTTAAGCCAAAATCAGAAACCATTATTATTATTATTATTATTATTATCATTATTATTATTATTATCAAAACATTCATGTAAAAACGACAAGGTGATTAGAACTCGAATGTTTTCTGACATAGGGGGTCCATCCAGTTTGGGCTGACCTGCTGGAAAACAATGATAACAGAAATAAAAACGGTTATAGCTACTTCTAGATTACAACACATACTCATTAGTATCATTACAATATATCATTCCTAGCATTTCCTAATTTTGTACATTAACATCTAAAGGAAACACTGATCTTTAAACTTAACTTTCACTTTCACTTTCGTTCTCAGACGTAACCACCAACGTGCTATGGAATCCATGCAGGCCAGTCTTGAAGCTGAATCCAAAGGCAAAGCTGAGGCCATGCGCATTAAGAAGAAATTGGAACAAGACATCAATGAACTCGAAATCGCTCTTGATGGCTCCAACAGAGGCAAAGCTGAACTCGAGAAGAACCTCAAGAAATACCAAGCACAAATCAGGGTATGTATGCAATTACATTTGTGTAACCAGTTTCATTCTCTCTCTCTCTCTCTCTCTCTCTCTCTCTCTCTCTCTCTCTCTCTCTCTCATTATTTCTGTCTGTCTCTCATTCAATGCTTATTTCTCCATAGGAATTACAATCTCAAGTTGAAGAAGAACAGCGTCTTCGTGATGAAGCTAAAGAACATTTCCAAATGGCAGAGAGGAGGTGCGCTGCTATCAATGGTGAACTTGAAGAACTCAGGACTATCTTGGAACAGGTAAGCAAAAAACAAAACTGACTCTTTCAAGATCATTTTTGCTTCTAGTCCTTCCAGAGTTGGTAAAATAAAATATCAGTCAAATACTGGGTTGGAATTAATTTACCTAATTAATATCCTAGATGTAAATGGAATTAAAATAGAAGAGTAACTTTACTATTCCTCCTTCTGGGGTTGATATAATGGAGTACTTAAAAGGTTCTGGGACCTATGCAATCAATTAAATCCCTAACCTCAAAATTACTAGCCTTGTGCCTACATTAGATCTAATTATTATTATCATTATTATTATTATTATTATTATTATTATTATTATTATTATTATTACTATTATTATCATTAAGTATCCTTTGTTAATTCCTTAACTAATATTTTTCTCTTTCTCTTTTCCCCTCTCTTCCCACAAATTTCCCAATCCTCAATACCATTGACTGACACTTTAGGCTGAACGTGCTCGCAAAGCTGCTGAAAATGAATTGGCCGATGCCAGCGACCGTGTCAATGAACTCCAGGCTCAGCTCTCCACATCCAACAGCCAGAAGAGGAAACTGGAAGGTGACATCACTGCCATGCAGACTGACCTTGATGAACTCAACCATGAACTCAAGAGTGCCGATGAGCGTGCCAAACACGCCATGGCTGATGCTACCCGTCTTGCCGATGAACTCAGACAAGAACAAGACCATGCTCTTTCCGTCGAGAAGGTCCGCAAGAGCTTAGAATCTCAAGTCAAGGAATTGCAGGTCCGCCTGGATGAATCTGAAGCCGCTGCCCTCAAGGGAGGCAAGAAGATGATCCAGAAACTCGAAAGCCGGGTAAATATTTTACTTCTTCCTCTGTTAATTTCTTTAGCTTCTTTGTTTTAATTAATGCACTACTCCCAATATAATGATGGATTTGTGCTTCCACACCAGTGAAATGGCAGCATCATTAACAAATTGGATCAAAATACCTTGTGGTAGTTGTTCTGGCTCTTCACATTCAAAGCCAAAATCCCATTGAGGTCAGTTTTGTTTTTCCTCCTTTTGGAGTCAATAAAAAAAAGTGCCAGTCAAGAGCAGAAAATGGACAGCACTGAGAGAGTATCAGATAGGATACCTTGTATTTGTTCTGAGTTCAAATCCCAGCCTAGCCTACATGGATGTTAGACTTAATATATTGCCTAGTTCAACACTACCAATAAACACTTTGGATCCCTGTAGCAGAGTCCACTCTGTTGCAAGCTTCAGGGTCAGGTCTTCATTTTGAGAATACCTTCATCCCTTATTGTTACTAGTCAGAAGGCCCTGTAAAGGGTCATAAGCACTACCTTCCCACAACCAATTCCACTAGTTCTACCAGTTAAATAAACAATTAATTTTTAGACCAAAATCATAAAAACCAACCTATTGTCAAAACCATCTCATTTATTCAATCATCTCGTTTAACTCATTAACTAATTAAACATTCAAAATTTTTCGTCCTCAACAAACAGGTTCGTGAATTGGAATCTGAGCTTGACAGTGAACAGCGCCGCCACGCCGAGACCCAGAAATCTATGCGCAAGGTTGACCGCCGCGTCAAGGAATTATCCTTCCAGCAAGATGAAGACAGGAAGAACCATGAACGCATGCAGGAACTCGTAGACAAACTCCAGAACAAGATCAAGACCTACAAGAGACAGGTTGAAGAGGCTGTAAGTATTTGGGGTCTGTTTATATATGTATATATATATGTATGCATCTATATATCTGGCTAGCTATCTTTCACATTTTCCCTCTCTCTTAAATATATATATATTCACATATTCATGTATACACACACACACATACACACATACATTTACATGATATATTAGTATACACATAAATGTGCAGATACACACATAAATACATACATACATACATACATTACATACATACATATATTGATTGGTTCTACATTAGGAGTGCAACAGATCTCTGAAGAGTACAGGGTTACATAATCAGACTGTTATCTAACACTCTATTGAACCCCTAATGTGAAACCAATTAGTAAGATTGCCCATTTAAAGAAATTTTTCATCTATTTGTTGCTGAAAAAATACAGCCTGACATTCTTTAACCATTTTCCACTTGCAACTATTTTCCGCAGGAGGAGATCGCTGCCGTTAACCTCGCCAAGTTCCGCAAAGTTCAACAAGAGCTTGAAGATGCTGAAGAACGTGCTGACCAAGCAGAAAGCGCTGTGCAGAAACTCCGTGCTAAGAACCGTAGCTCCGTATCTGCCGCCCGCGCTAGTCCTTTGGTAGGTTTTCATCTCCGTCTTTTCATCTAGTTTCTTTTGAAGTTCTAATTATCATTTATTAATAATATCACCACTTTTTATTGCTTTTATTATTCATAGTTTAAGAAATCTACTATAAACTCAATTCTCTTGGAAATTTAAGAGTAAAAACGTAAAATCTTAACAACTTGTTTATTGCTATGGAAACTGTTCACAATGAACCAGAATATTTCATGGAAAGCATCCAAAGAAGTATTCAGAGTTAATAAGTATAATCATAACATTATTATTATTTTATTATAATTATAATTATAATAATTATTATTTTATTATTATTATTATTATTTCTTTTTTTCTTCTTCTTATTATTATTTTCTGTGTTATATATCATATAACCACTTACAAACAATTCTTCACTGAAAACTGGGCCTTTGGAATAAGCCGGTATTAGAAATCATCATCATCATCATTATCACCAATATTATCATTTGTGTTTATCATCATTCACTGGATCCATACCTACATATTCTTTTCCTTTACTTTTTCCTCTCATTTGATTTCATACAATTCTTCTACACGAGTATGTCTATATGTATGCGTGTGTATATATATATATATATATATATACACATACATACATACATATATGCATACATGTATATACACACATATATACATATACATTTTTTCATACAAACATGCATATGTATATATATTTTTATACTTATACAAGGGAGTGCTGAAAAGTTCGTGACTTTAAGGGTGTTGCAAAAGACCTGGTTGGAGGCTCAATCTTCCAGGTTCTTTTACACAGCTTAGAAAATTTAAGGAACCACTGCAATAAGTGTGTGAATCTAAGAAGGGAATATGTTGAATAAAATCATAATTAACCGATCCTCCGGTATTTTCTTTTACCGAAAGCCAGGAACTTTTCAGTAACCCCTCACGTTTGTGTATATATTTGTATGCATGTATTTGTATGTGCGTGGATGTCTGTATATGTGTCTATGTGAGTCAATATGTGTGGCTATATCTATGAACCTCTTTCCGGCAGACAACAACTTCCATACAAGTCCGTGCCAGTTCTGTCTCACAATGAAAAAAGGTAAATGTAGTCAAAATAGCAACAACACAAAAAAAAATAGCAAAATAGTAGAAACTGTGACACACTGTCACACTGTGTCACAAACAGCCTGTCACATTGTGTCACAAACACCGTGTTACTCTGGATTCTGTTTCACACCACCAAACTAACAATTTGCACAGGTTTTATGCTTCTTCTTCTGTCACATGCATACACACTTGGGATGGTCATTTACCCTTTTTCTGATCCCACCCCCTTTTTTTTTTTGGTGAGTGGAAATGTATAGGACATTTAGAGTGGAGGGGACAGAGAGGCAATAGTTGACCTCATGGCTTTGTGCATATATTAGGTATTATTATTATTATTATTATTATTATATTATTATTATTATTATTATTATTATTATTGGTAGAATCATTGAATATTAGGAAATAAGGCCATGTAGATATTTGTACCAGTTATTTGGATGCTGTGCACAAATCCCTCTAAGGTCAATTTTGCTTTTCATTCGTCCAAAGGTCAATAAAATAAAGTACCAGTCAAATACTGGGTTCAGTTTAATCAACTAGCAGCCTTTCCCTAAAAATTGCTAGTCTTTTGCCCAAATTAGAAACAGTTATTGCTACTATGATTAAATTAGTTTATATTTCTAAAAATTCCTATCCCAACACTGCAAGTTCAAACTTGCTTCTCGTCCTTTGTGAAGTGAAGCAATAAAATAAGCCCCATTTAAAAAACTAGGGACTGTTTTAATCAGCTGAATCCTTTCAGATACTGAATATTGAAAAGGTAAATAAGACCAAATTTGTATTCAGGGTTTAGGACTTCTTTTTATTCCTTTGTTTAAACTACAAAACTCTTGCTCCCTAAATTTAAGTTAAGTTAAACTGATATTCAGAGGTTTTCCTGGGGTCTTTCTGTTATTTAAACAACAAAACCTTATCTACAAGCAACCAGTAAGTTAACTTCCAAGGTTTATAGAAGGAGGTTAAGGAAATCATAAATCATTTTAATGTTGAATCTTAAAATGGAGGCGGCTATAAATAATGCAACATATTGGATTCAAAAATGCTTTCAGATAGAAAAAATGGCCAAAGGCCATGACAGACATAGCAGCTAGTTACAAAATAGACTTTGGCTTCTCCTCCTTAAAATTAAATACTTTATTCTTACAAGCAAGAAAGTAAGTCTGCTCCCATTATGAAATGTAAAAGCTTCAAGAAAATGTGGAGTAATTCATTTTAATGATGAATCTCGAAGTAGATACAGCTAGAGCTGATCAACATCATTTATATTCACAATCCTAGTTCCCCTTGAACTCTACAATGGCATTAGCCTGTGAGTAGCCATGTCATGCACCAGGTCTATCTATCTTCTTGCCTTATCCTTGGTCATAAAAACATAAAACACTGAGTTAAAAAATAAACCATAGATGTAAAAAAATAATACGCTGATGGTTACCTGTGAGATTCAAATCTCAATTTATTTCCTATGTTATTTCCTATTGCTTAAACTACAAAACCTTTGCACACTAAATCACTAAATATCAGGGTAAAAATAGGCTGGACTTGCACTCTGGTTTGGGGTCCCTTTTCTGACATCACTGCAATTTTTGTGTGTGCTGGGCATGGATATTTTTTTTTAGTTTATTCTCATTGTTTCACCCATTTACTACAGTTAGTCACCAAGCAATGAGGCAATGTGTTTTATCTCACTGCAAGCAAACAGCTACAAGATGAGCAAATCAATAAGTGAAGTCCTTTTTCTATGCTTTGCGATAACTTGCCCTAAAAATAGCTGCTTCCAAATCTCTTCATTCTGCTACCATCTGAAATGCATAGTCTGACCTCATTGAACTCCAATGATATATACTATACAAAAAGGCTGAGCTGGTCACCAAGGGTTAACACTCATACCATCATCTTTAATCCTAGTGCCCCTTGAACTCTACAATGGCATTAGCCTGTGAGTAGCCATGTCATGCACCAGGTCTATCTGTCTTCTTACCTTATCCTTGGTCATAAAAACCAGGTACATGCTTCCAAGTACTTTATTCCATCAGTCAGAGCCTCCTCTAACTCATCTTCTGAGGTCATATGGAAAATCCTCTTTCAAGCAAGGAGGTACTGACCTTTGTAACAAACCTTTGTCTTGGAAACATCTCAAGCTGTGAAGTTCATTTTATTCCACATTGTTAGTAAATCATGGAATGTTTTTGCTATTGCTCATGTTGTAGTTGCTATTCATATTAGGGTCTTCTCCCATTTAAATTAATTTTCTTCTTTTTGTGTGTGTGTCTCCAATTGGATTTCAAAATATTTGGGGAATGTTTTTGATTTCATTCCTTTTGTCACCAAACACTCATGGCCTTATTCCTATAGCACAAAATATTAATTATTAATATAATTACAGTCAGAATTCAAATCCTACTGGTTATTATTGGATTTTGAATTCTTATCATTCCTGGGTTGATGAATATAAAACCAGTCATGAACTGGGGCCAATTAAAAGATATTTTATCTGACATAGCATTCTTCACTAACATTCTTCCCTTTAGCCTGGAATTATGCGAGCAAGCGCGTCATCTTCTCACTGAGGTAATTGACAAAACTAAAGGTACGAAACACAAAAGAGAAAGAATAATAATTATTATTAATATTGTTATTGTTTTAATTATGATAGTCATAATTAATAACATCAATAATATTAATTAATATTATTATTATTATTGTTATTGTTAAACTGCAAGAAAAATATATATATATATCATGTTAATAAAAATATGTATATATATATATAAGCTTATTCAAAGAGTTTCTTGCATGAATATATAATATATATTATATATAAAGTAGATTCATTCAACACACTTACACACTTACAGTAGTGTATTATTTAATAATTAATGTTAATTAATCAATCAATTCCTTCATTCAATATACATCCATTTGTTCATTTACAATTTTTTCTCTTCTGGCTGTCGCTGCTTTGATAAGCTTGTGATGATGGACCTTGCAATGAACTTGTCACACAGGTTCCAATTTAACTCTTGGCTTTTTTTGGCATTTCAGAACGCTCTCCTTTGTTCAGACGATTATTATTATTATTTTTTTTTACTCTTCGTTCGTTTCTGAGCAATAGTAGTTGTAGTAGTCACTTATCAATGCTATTATTGTTGTTAATAATTATTGTTGTTTTCATTTCCGCTTTACTTTATAGTTACACATTTATATATATATATTATATATATATATATATATATATATATATATACACACACATATATGCATTCACATACACATACATATATATAACAAGTATACTTGTTAATTTTTCAGCTATAGTAGTTGCTTCTCAATGTTTTTTAAAACAAAAAAAATACAATGGCATAGTATTTTTATTGTTGTTGTTGCTTATTCATAATTTTTTCTTCATTCATATCACCAACCATGTTTTTTTGTCTATTTTATATATTTTTGTTTTATTCTCTTGTTTTTTGCAATTATCCATCATTACATTTATCTACATACAATGGAGTTACAAACTGGACCTGTAAACCCAAAACAATTGTCCGTCATATCTCCCTCAAATCATATCTTGCTTTCTTAAAAAATGGTACATGTTACAATTTAGTCCTAGATATGCTATGTCTGGAATAAGAAATGGGGTTGCCACGGATGGAACATCTTTGAATCAGGGCCAAGCAAGTCAGAAACAAAAGCAAATAAATAAATGCAGTGACAATATATACACATATATATATATATATATGTGATGCTGTCAGAGGAATATTATTCATAAGTTAGAAAAAACCTCACTCATGATAAGATAATACAGTGAGGATATTGATAGTTTTATAAATCAAAAACTATTTCCAGCCAGAATATTCCTGGATGTCTTCGGAATTGTTTTACTTAAAAACTGAAAGGATAATCAACGGCTTATCAGACATAAAGGGCTGGAAGTGTACAGCCAGGGTTCTTTTGCAATAAAGGTACAAAAGAAACAA
>NC_043023.1:5401084-5403584 GCF_006345805.1 Octopus sinensis
AAAAATATATATATTGAAGAAAAACAATTATTATTATTATTTATAATTTATTATCAATTATTTATTATATTTGATAGTCTAGTATTCTATGGATGTTGTTTTTGAAAATTTTCGGTTATTTTGCACATGGAAGAGAATTATCAATAATTTTTTTCTAATTAAAAATTCCAACACTGGCAGGTTAATTATAATGATGATGATGAACTGCACAAAGAGGAATGAATAACCAAGAACAATTAACAAAACAACACAGCAAGAATTCCTCTCTTCATCCATCCATCCATATACATATATAAAACAAAAATGGCAGAATCTCTCTTTCGTTGGACAGTTTTCATGGAATTGACTCAGAAAGAAAAACATACCTTTTGACCTCTCAGTCAATACTGTGTTATAGAAATATTTACCAACATATATATTTGTATATATATATATATATATATATATGTATATATATATATATTATATCATGTTATATTATATATATCCTGGGGTGCCTATACTGGACTATAATTTATAATAAATACACCCATATGCAGAGTTACAAAAAAATTCTATATCTTTTGTTTGTTATTATTTCTTGAATTGTTTTTATTGACATTTTTGGTTGTGTGGTAAGAAGCTTGCTTCCCAACCACACCGTTTTGGGTTCAGTCCCACTGTGTGACACCTTGGGTAGAAGATAGCCTTGGGTTATATATATCTATGTGCGTGTGTCTTTGTGTCTGTGTTTGTGCTCCAACACTGCTTGACACTGGTGTTGGTGTGTTTACGTCCCCTGTAACTTAGCAGCTTGGCAAAAGAGATCAATAGAATAAGTACCAGGCGTTTGAACCCAGTTCTGGGGTCAATTCATTTGACTAAAAACAAATTGTTCAAGGCAGTGCCCCAGCATGGCCACAGTCTACTGAAACAAGAGATAGAAGATCAAAGGTACATTGATAATTGTTGTTTGATTGGAATTTTTGTTGGGAGTATTTTGTTGTTGTTGCTGCTGTTGTTGTCCTTACTGCTGTTGTCATCTTCTGTGTTGTTAATATCGTTTTTAGCCCAGTCAATGCCGACTCAGCAGACTTGTGATCCAAAGCAATCCATCCATGACCTTTGCCACTCTCTAGGGATATCTAAGGATTGCATAGTCTTAGTCTAATCTAGCCTGCCTCTTATGTAACACAGGTGTGATTTGGTTGCTATTTCTAGTGGATTGAACAACCATTTAGAATCTCTTTTGGTTGTTAAAGTGGCTGTTATTGTTGTTGTAACTGTTTTTACTATTGATATTCTTATTCCCACCCTTAGAGACTATATAGTCATCATAATGTGCTGGTATGCTTCGGACACCATGGTTATGGTTTAGTATAAAAAGACAATAGGGTAACACTGCCTTGTTCTTAATTGCTTTTAATTTCCCTTAATTTATTCACTTTCAGTATTTCATCCCCTTTTATCTTCATAACCTCTCCTACAAATGGTACCACCCTATTGTCTTTCTATGCTATATATACATCAGAGAAGAAATATTCTCATAAACCTCACAGTTTAAGGGCCACCACATAAAGACTAACCCTTCTCTCATGTATCTCAAAGTGGATACAGCTATAAAGAATAGCATATAATAAACCAGGTTAAAAAAAAACAACCCTTGGATGGGGAAATAAATTTAAGGCAACCTGCAGGAATTGAACCCTTATATTCTTTATCCATGACAGACACATGAACCTGTCACACTAAAGTAAAGTCTCCTCTTTAAAATAGATTCTTTGTTCTTAGAAGTGAGAAAGTAAATCTGCTTACATTATGAAATTTTAGCCTTATGAAAATGTAAGATAAATCATTTTAATGGAGAATCTCAGAGCAACTACAGTTATATAAATAAATATATATATATATAGATAGATAGAGAGAGAGACCGACAGATAGATAGATAGATAGACATACATACATACATACATACAAATACATACGTATATATATGTATGTGTGAATGAATATATATATGTATATATATATATATATTAGAAGAAATATAAAATATAAAATACCTGTACATCATCTCCAAACCTTCCAATATATTTTATACATATATATATATATATGTATATGTGTGTGTGTACGAGTATGTTAAATGATCAAGATATCTGGCTGGCACCCAACTGCACCAAAGAAGACTCATCCAACACAGCAGAATTGATGCCAATGCTGATTCCATATAAAGAGCTCAGCTGATGGTGCCATGTAAAAAGCATTGGTGTTGGTGCTGATACCAAATAAAAAAGCATTGGTGATGGTGCCACTTAAAAAGCATTGGTGATAGTGACACTTAAAATGCATTGGTGATGGTGCCACTTAAAATGCATTGGTGATAGTGCCACTTAAAAAGCATTGGTGATGGTGTCTTGTAAAAAGCATTGGTGTTGGTGCTGATACCAAATAAAAAAGCATTGGTGATAGTGACACTTAAAATGCATTGGTGATGGTGCCACGTAAAAAGCATTGGTGA
>NC_043023.1:5406866-5504366 GCF_006345805.1 Octopus sinensis
TCCCAACCCATGCTAGCATGGAAAACGGACGCTAAATGAGATGATGATGATGATGATGATGATATATATATATATAAGATCAGCAACAAGAATATGGCACTTAATTTAGATGCACTAGAATTTCGTATGGTGTTACCCATAAAAATTTGCGGGGTGATTATAATAAAAAATAAGCAACAAGAATGATTCCGGTAAATGGTACAATTGTTTCATACTACAACATTTTATTAAAAGCTGTAAATATTACAGCTGATTTAAGATGCTGAGTACTCTTCAGCCAATTATATAGGTTTTCCAATAATATAAAAGCTTTCAAATCATATATTATTGGAAAACCTATATAAATTGACTGAAGAGTACTCAGCATCTTAAACCTGCTGTAATATTTACACCTTTTAATAAAATGTTGCAGTATGAAACAATTGTACCAAATTACCGGAATCATTCTTGTTGCTTATTTTTGATTATATATATATATATATATATATATATATATATATATCACCTATATACCTATACTATACACACCAACACACCACATATATATTATATTATATATATATAATATATTATATATATATATATATATATATCACCTATATACATACATATATATATATATAACTATTATATATATATATATATATATATATACATATATATATATGCATATATATATATACACACACATATATATATAATATACACACACACACCACACCCACACACACCACACACCATATATATATATATATATATTATATAATATATATATATATATATATATTATATATATATATATGTATATATATATACGACGGGCGTCTTTCATTTCCGTCTACTAAATCTACTCAAGTTTTTGGTCGGTCTCAAGGTGCCCACGTAATGAACCCGGAACCATGTGGTTGGTAAGCAAGCTACTTATCACACAGCCACTCCGGCGCCTTGGTAACCAAGGGGGAAATGGGTTGGGCAATATACTTTTATTCTTTTATTTGTTTCAGTCATTTGACTGTGGCCATGCTGGAGCACCGCCACTTAAAGGGCTTTAGTCGAAGAAATCAACCCCAGGACTTATTCTTTGTAAGCCTAGTACTTATTCTATCGAATCTCTTTTGCTGAACTGATAATTTAATAACAAATAATAAATAAATGCGCCCTTTTAAAGCCTAGTCAGGCTCATGGACCCAGTTTCCCGGTTTCAATGGCATATCTGTTCCCCAGCTGGACGGGATGCCAGTCCATCAAAGCTTTACTCATTTTTGCCAGCTGAGTGGACTGGAGCAACGTGAAATGCTCAAGAACACAACGCGTCGCCTGATCCAGGAATCGAAACCACAATCTTACGATCATGATACTGACACCCTAACCACTAAGCCACGCGCCTCCACGAAGTTACGGGAACATAAACACACCAGCATCGGTTGTCAATCGATGGTGGGGGAGGACGAACACAAACACATGCAAATACATATACACACACACACACACACACACACACACATTATATATATATATATATATATACATACGTGTGTGTGTGTGCACGCGTATGTACGACGGGCATACCCATTTCTTTATTACCCACAAGGGGCTAAACACAGAGGGGACAAACAAGGACAGACATAGGTATTAAGTCGATTACATCGACCCCAGTGCGTAACTGGTACTTAATTTATCGACCCCGAAAGGATGAAAGGCAAAGTCGACCTCGGCGGAATTTGAACTCACAACGTAACGCAGACGAAATACCGCTAGGCATTTCGCCCGGCGTGCTAACGTTTCCGCCAGCTCGCCGCCATCAATCTATGTATCTCTGCCCTCCTCCCTAACCCTAACCCTATGCCTAATTGGTTTCATTTATGCATTTATATTTCTTCACTTTTTACTTTCTTTATCCTTACTTTATGTTCGATCCTCTCTCAGCTACCCACTTCCCTATCTATCTATCTATCTATCTATCTATCTATCTATCTATCTATCTATCTATCTATCTATCTATCTATCTGTCTGTCTCTCTTTCTCTCTCTCTGTCTCTCTCTCTATCCGCTCAGTCAAAGTTGACTCTCGGTTATTCGATGGATCAGTGTTCTCCAGCCAATTCTATTCTGGGTCGCTTCTTTCAGATTGGCTATGTCCATTCCGGTATCACTCTTGATGGTGTCAAGCCAGTGGGTTCTTGGTCAGCCTCTTCCTCTCTTGTCACTGACCATTCCGAGCATGATGTCCTTCTCCAGGGATTTTCTCCGCATAATATGACCAAAATATACCTATCTATGCTTGCTGATCCTAGCTTCCAGCGACAGATTCAGCTTGATCTGGTTAAGAACTTCTCCATTGGTGGGCCTCGCTGTCCATGGAATCCACAAAAGTCTTCTCCAACACCAAAGCTCGAATGCATTAATTATCTTCTGGTCAGCTTTCTTTAATGTCCTTCAAAGTCCAACCGTTCTCCTCACCGTGGTGCTTGGGGTGGCAACGGCATATGATGAGTATGCTGGCTAAACGGCTCTGGCCTGGGGAAAGACCTGGTCACCTACCCCAGAATTTTGGCCAATATACTCTATGGATCAAAATTGTAAGAACCCACTTCTCTAAACCTCATATAATAAAATATCACCTACACCCCATCTCTAGCCTATCAAAGAACCAGTCTAGCAGACTCTTATTTCACCCGGGTCACTGAACTTAAATATCATATAAACTCTTTTACAAACTATATTCTTAACCTAACCTCACCCCTTAATGCCCACAACGGCCAATCTTGTCGGTCATTCTCCCATTTCATGGTCAGCCTCGACAGACTTCAGCCACGTCTCCGCCATATTCTTGGGATATTCTTTTGTTTGTAAAATTACGTTTCATCTGATGATTATGGTTTTTTGTAATGAAGTAATGTTATCCTTCATCTATTAACACACCAGCATCTGTTGTCAAGCGATGTTGGAGGGACAAACACAGACACACAAACACACATATATATATACTCTTTACTCTCTTTTTTACTCTTTTACTTGTTTCAGTCATTTGACTGCGGCCATGCTGGAGCACCACCTTTTAGTACTTATTTTATCGGTCTCTTTTTGCCGAACCGCTAAGTGACGGGGACCTAAACACACCAGCATCGGTTGTCAAGCAATGCTAGGGGGACAAACACAGACACACAAACACACACACATATACATATATATACATATATACGACAGGCTTCTTTCAGTTTCCGTCTACCAAATCCACTCACAAGGCATGGTCGGCCCGGGGCTATAGCAGAAGACACTTGCCCAAGATGCCACGCAGTGGACTGAACCCGCAACCGTGTGGTTGGTTAGCAAGCTACTTACCACACAGCCACTCCTGCGCCTACATGTATATATATATATACATATACATATATATGACGGGCTTCTTTCAGTTTCCGTTTACCAAATCCACTCACAAGGCTTTGGTCGGCCTGAGGCTATAGTAGAAGACATTTGCCCAAGGTGCCACGCAGTGGGACTGAACCCGGAACCATGTGGTTGGTAAGCATTCTACTTACCACACAGCCACTCCTACGAATTAAAAATGAAACTTTTTTATTTTCCATTTCAAGGAAAATCTATGAGGAGCGGCTGGAGGACTTGAAATTCACACACACACATAGATATGCGACTTCACCCTCCATTCCATAAAATCTCCCCTCACCCTACATACATGCGCCCATCCATCCGCCGCAACATTACCACTATCACTATTGCTATCGCCTATCCTGGTGTCAAAGTTAACTGCCCTTTGTTTTTGTGTATCTATACAATCCTCTGTGTGTATGTGTGTGTGTGTGTGTGTACGTGATTGTATTGTGTGTTGGTTTTCAAAAGTGTGACAGATCATGTCACGAAGTGCGTCATGAAATCACAATTAGTGATACCATCTAAACCATCTTACTCACTAGGAATGCCTATGTATGTTCGTGTGTGTGTGTATGTATGTATATGTGGCTGTGTGGTAAGTAGCTTGCTTACGAACCACATGGTTCCGGGTTCAGTCCCACTGCATGGCACCTTGGGCAAGTGTCTTCTACTATAGCCTCAGGCCGACCAAAACCTTGTCAGTGGATTTGGTAGACAGAAACTGAAAGAAGCCCGTCGTATATATATATTATATATAAAAACATATGTGTGTGTGTGTGTGTGTGTTTGTTTGTTCCCCAACATCGCTTGACAACCGATGCTGGTGTGTTTACGTCCCCATAACTTAGCGATTCGGCAAAATACACCGATAGAATAAGTACTAGGGTCGATTTGTTCGACTAAAGGCGGTGCTCCAGCATGGCCACAGTCAAATGACAGAAACAAGTAAAAAAAAGAGTATATATATATATATATATATATATATATATATATATATATATATATATATATATATATATATACTCTTTTTCTTTTACATGCTTCTGTCATTTATATATATCTGTCATATATATATATATTTAATTGGAACTATCCAAACAATAGCAATCAATTTACATGAGTAGAAAGTTATTTTTAAAACAATTTTTATCCTGAAAATCACCAGTTACTTTTATTTTAAAGTGAAAGAGAGGAGAAAGTGAAAGTTGAATGAACTTGCAGGTGCGTGTGTGTGAGAGACAGGGGCAGAGAGAGAGAGAGAGAGAGAGAGAGAGAGAGAGAGAGAGAGAGAGAGAGAGTGCTACTTAGACATGAGAACATGAGAACACAAACGTCCACTTACTCACACTCTCCCTCTCTCCCCCTCTCTCTCTCTCTCTTTCACACACACACACACACATACATACAGAAAAGATGTACGCATATGTATTGGTGTATGTACGTATATATGACGACACACCCCTTGAGTCACTCTCTCTCTGTTTCTTTTTCTCTCTCTTTTCCTCTCCCTCTCTTTCTCTCTCTCTCTCTCTCTCTCTCTCTCTCTCTCTCTCTCACACACACCTCATGTCCATTTCATACACACGTACATACGTGGAGGCGCAATGGCCCAGTGGTTAGGGCAGCGGACTCGCTGTCATAGGATCGTGGTTTCGATTCCCAGACCGGGCGTTGTGAGTGTTTATTGAGCGAAAACACCCAGAGCTCTACGAGGCCCCGGCTGGGGGTGGTGATCCCTGCTGTACGCTTTCACCACAACTTTCTCTCACTCTTACTTCCTGTTTCTGTTGTACCTGTATTTCAAAGGGCCGGCCTTGTCACTCTCTGTGTCACGCTGAATATCCCCGAGAACTACGTTAAGGGTACACGTGTCTGTGGAGTGCTCAGCCACTTACACGTTAATTTCACGAGCAGGCTTCCATCCCACATACATCTTTCACGTCCTCCTCGCTTTCACTTTAAAACGAAAGTCAATTCTTTTATTCTTTTACTTGTTTCAGTCATTTGACTGTGGCCATGCTGGAGCACCGCCTTTAGTCAAACAAATTGACCCCAGGACTTATTCTTTCTAAGCCTAGTACTTATTCTGTCGGTGTCCTTTGCCGAACCGCTAAGTTACGGGGACGTTAACACACCAGCATTGGTTGTCAAGTGATGGTGGGGGAGAAGCAAACTTACACGTACACACAAACACACACACGCGCGCGCGCGCGCGCATATACGACGGGCTTCTTTCAGTTTCCGTCTACCAAATCCACTCACAAGGCTTTGGTTGACCCGAGGCTATAGTAGAAGACACTTGTCCAAGGTGCCATGCAGTGGGACTGAACCCAGAAGCATGTGGTTGGCAAGCAAGCTACTTACCACACAGCCACTCCTGCACCTAATTTTTTTGTTTACGGAAATTGACGAACTTCGAATGATGAAACCACATTTAGTTAAAATTATTTCTAAATGATTAAAATACTGTGTATGTCAAAAGTCAACAGTTTTTCTCTTTAAAAAAGAGAGTGAAAACTATGTGTGTGTATATGTCACAGATAGCGGATGTGTGTTTTGCTGATTGACAAGCCATGACATTCGTTATATGTGAGTGTATTCTGTATGTGTTAACATCACGGAAGTCATGTATTTTTTCATCAAGAAATACCAAAAATTGTGTTTCACCGTTTAAATAGAGGTCCAAATGTCACAAAGATTTGTACTGTACTGCTGAAGTTAAGTATGAAAATAAATATGTAAAAAAAAATGAAGATAAAATGTATTGTTTCTGAGAAATTTCAGTTACACACCAACATCCCTAGAGTTTTAGTGTTGTGTGTGTGTGTGTGTGTGTGTGTGTGTTGTGTGTGTGTGTGTCAGAGACCAAAGTGTATGTACGCCGCCATATGTATATAAAAAGGAATGCAAAAAATGGGTCAAGAACACAAACATCCAGACAGCTAGATGATACAAAAAAGGAACAACAAAACATCCAGACAGATGATACAAAAGAGGGACAAGAAAAAACACGGTCGAGTCATCCGAAGTTTTCTTTCCTCAGTCGAATTCCAGATTATCGTCGCAATTTCGGCTGGTTATACTCGAGATTGCTCCAATATGGCCAGACTCAAGGAAAAACTAAGCTAAGAGCACTAGATTCCTTGAAGTAAAGCAGCAAATGTATACAAAAACAAGGATGGAAAAAAAAAAAGAGAAATGTTACACAATTACAAATAACAGGACATAACAACAGGTGTCTTTCGACTAAGGACGAATTAAATTAAGC
Organism: Octopus sinensis; assembly: GCF_006345805.1. Classification (NCBI taxonomy): domain Eukaryota; kingdom Metazoa; phylum Mollusca; class Cephalopoda; order Octopoda; family Octopodidae; genus Octopus; species Octopus sinensis. Next base: position 5,413,524 of record NC_043023.1, read on the forward strand.
TGGCGTGTGTGGAAGTAAAGCCTTACGGCAGGGACATAAGAGATGACAGGCATGGGGAGGAATATAGATGTTGCACGTCATCTATATGACGTCATTGATTGGTTGAAATTGCCGAAATACAAGAAATTTAATAACAAATAGCTTACAAACTACATAATTTTCTGAAGAACGCCAAGAGAAAAAGATGTTTTATGTGACACATTCTACCAGTATACGAAGTTTAAAAGTGTTTAATTACAAAAAATGATTTTTTAAATCTGCCGGTCAAAGTGAAAAGATCCCCTTTGTCCATTTCCTCGCATACTGTTATTTTTTATTATTTTGGAGCCTTCTGGTTGTTGAATTGAGACTTTAGCTCTCATTTCTAATTAGGTTGATACTCACTGCACCCTTAAGGCTTCGTGCTAATTTTATATTGCTATTAAACCTGTGAACTGCCTGTATTACTGCTGTTAATATTATCAATTTAAAATATTTGCCATAGATGGTATTAACAATATATTTATTTATTTACTTACTTATGTGCTATTTTAAAGCCTAGCCAGGCTCATGGGCCCGGTTTCCCGGTTTCTGTGGCGTATGAGTTCCCCCCAGCTGGACGGGACGCCAGTCCATCGCAGCGTTACTCAAGAAACAGGAAGAAGGAATGAGTGAAAGAGTACGACAGGGGTCACACCACCCCTTGCCGGAACCTCGTGGAACTTTAGGTATTTTCGCTCAATAAACACACACAACACTCAGTCTGGGAATCGAAACCACGATACTCCAACCGCGAGTCCGCTGCCCTAACGACTGGACCATTGCGCCTTTACGGTACTAACAGTAGTAACATCTTATTTCGAATGATCTTGGTCGGCTGAAATTACAGTAAAACAGACTCGGCCAAGGTCCCACACAGTGGGGTTGAACGCGAAATTATGTATTTGGGAACTATGTATGTTTGTGCTTACTATAACCAACTCCATATGATATACAATTTGTATATCAGTTGTCGCTGAAGACTGGCGATGTTACATGCGATGAAAAAGATCGTTTTTTCCTTTATAAAAGTTTACAGGGATAAAAATGGAAAAGGAAGATGTAAGAAAAGAATAAAAGTTCTTTTCTATAGATGAAGGGTCATAACTACTGTATTACTCAATTATTTAAATTATAGAGTTACCTCCCATCAGCTTGTTAACAAACACCCAAATTATAAAAGCATGTCTGAAAGCGTATTATTCATATACCGTAAATCCTCGAGTATAATCCGCACTTTTTTCACAAAATTTAAAGGTCAGAATCCCTTGTGCGTATTATTTACGAGGTTAAAAATGAAAATTATTTTCTAAGCAATGTCCTAGTCTCTATTTGCTGTCCGGCAATGTTTATTCAGACGCATTTTGTGATGTCGGGCGTGAAAATACCTTAAGCTAAGCCTGAAAGCAATGAAGTCATAAAAGAATCATCCATAACTTGCAGTTAGCAACATTTATTAAACGTTATTACTGTTATTTCTTTATTTTCTGCAAACAAAATGCACAAAAAAGCTACACGTTTGCATTATGTTATATATACAATAATAATAAAGGACGTTACCGTATACATTTTTACAAACCAAGGACGTTATATAGACCTCCTTGACTCAAGTTAAAGAAGGGGTGCGTATTATACACAAGGTTTAGGTTTTTCAGAGGTACAGCCCACTAAAAATCCCTTGCGTATTATACCCAAGGGCGGACAATACTCGAGGATTTATGGTACTAAATATTAATGGTTTATTTATCTGAAATTTTTTTTTATCTCATTTCAGTCATTGGACCGCAGCCATACTGGAGCATTGCCTTCACGGGTTTTAGTTGAACAAATCGACCCCAGGACTTATTTTTTATATCTAGTACTTATTTTATCAGTGTCTTTTTTTTTGCCGAGCCACAAGGCTATGGGGATATAAACACACCAACACCAGTTATCGAGTGGTAGTGGGAACACACACAGATAGATAGATGCATACATACATACACACATACATAGATACATACATACATACATACATACATACATACATACATACATACATAAAATAAAATAAATACGCCCTTTTAAAGCCTAGCCAGGCTCATGGTCCTGATTTCCCGGTTTCTATGGCTTATGTGTTCCCCAGCTGGACGGGATGCCAGTCCATCACAGTGTTACTCATTTTTGACAGCTGAGTGGATTGGAGCAACGTGAAATGAAGTGTTTTGCTCAAGAACACAACGCGTCGCCCGGTCCAGGAATCGAAACCACAATCTTACAATCATGATGCTGACACACTAACCACTAAGCCACGCGCCTCCACACATACATACACGTATATTATCTCTTTTACTTGCTTCAATCATTACAGTATGGCCACGCTGGAGCACCGCCTTGAATTTTTAGTCGAACGAATCGACCCCAGTACATATTCATTTGCTGAGCCTGGTACTTATTCTATCGGTCTCTATTGTCGAACTGCAAGGTTACGAGAACATGCATACAACTCTGGTTGTCAAGCGGTGATGGGGATACAAATACAGACACAAAGATACACACACACATGCATAGATACATACATATGTATATATATGTGTGTCTGTGTTTGTATCTACACCATCACTTGACAACCGATGTTGCTGTGCTTACGTCCCCGTAATGTAGCCGTTTAGCAAAACACACCGATAGAATAAGTACTAGGCTTACAAAGAGTAAATCCTGCGGTTGACTACCATATAAGGAATTTTTGTGCTGTCTTCCACAAAAATTCCTTATATGGAACTATGAAACCCGCTTTACCTCATTTCTATAATTAGAATATCTTTATTGTCTCCTTCAACTTATTCTTCCCTCTCACAGTAGTTTGGATCAACCAAATCTTAGACAGTCAGTTGATGGGCTCCACTACCTCAAGTGTTCTTAAAATTTAAATCCACATCTTTGTCTATATATCTACCTTCTCTATAATGTTATCACTTGATATGAAAATTATGTATTAATGGAAAACCTCTATAATTGGCTGATGAGTGCTCAGCATTTTAAAACTGTTGTAATACTTACAACATTTAATAAAATGATGTAGTACGAAACGATCGTACCAAATTACCGGAGTCATTCTTGTTGCTTATTTTGATTATATATATATATATATCTGTGCAGGTGGCACATAAAAAGCACCCACTACACTCTCTGAGTGGTCGGCGTTAGGAAGGGCATCCAGCTGTAGAAACACTGCCAGATCAGCCTGGTGCAGCCTCCTGGCTTCCCAGACCCCAGTTGAACCGTCCAACCCATGCTAGCATGGAAAACGGACGTTAAACGATGATGATGATGATGATGGTGATATATATATAATAAAACAGGAAAATGGACCATTTTTTTCTGGTATTATTTATTCCCCATTACACGTGTTTCATTTGCAAATAGGAATTACATAGTTTTACATTTTAGATAAACATGTAAAGAATTTCCAGTTAAAAATTCTTCAGGCAGAGAAAGTAAATAATACAAATTTCACATTTGAATGAAGTGTTTATATTTAGAGAGTAATCAAGAGCAGCACAAACTGTCCCACTACAGGAAGAAAAAAAAGAGAGAGAGAGACACTGACCCATCTTAGCTACCAACACTATATATATATATATATATATATAATATATATATATATATATACATGTGTGTGTGGAGGCGCAATGGCCCAGGATCGCGGTTTCGATTCCCAGACCGGGTGTTGTGAGTGTTTATTGAGCGAAAACACCTAAAGTTCCACGAGGCTCCGGCAGGGGGCTGTGGCAGTCCCTGCTGTACTCTTTCGCCACAACTTTCTCTCACTCTTTCTTCTGTTGGCCTGCTCGCTTAGCCAGCGGGGTGGTGTCATTTGAAGGCTAAAAAACAATGCAAAGCGCATTGTGACCAGCGATGTGTAGCAACATCTGATAGCCTGGTCGGTCACAGTGATCACGGTGATATATATATATATGAGATATGAGGAGTCTTTGTCAGTATGACTCAACCTAATAGGTATGCGTTCTGAATACTCAAATAACAGGTGTGTCACCAAAATTCCAGTTTGAACACCAACTGGAGTTGTGGTTATGTGATTATCTTGTTCAAAAAGGTTAAAGGTGGCTTCCTTCTGAGTCAGTAGGTGTAGGTTAAAATAGTGAAGGAAGGCAAGCAGTAAGATATTGCATGTTAAGGACATTTACCATAAAAACCCATGTAATTTTTGCACCTGTGTAATTTACACAGGTGATTTACAGGATAAAAATTGTTTAAAAGAGCTTCTACTCATGTAAAATTCGCACCCAAAAGTTTTCAGAATTGCCGATACGCCCATATTTAGCATAATTTCATATACATATGATTAGATTTTATTAAATTTTCATTAAATAAAAATAATTTCTGTTTAACAGGTATCACATTGAAAGCTATTAAATTACGAAATGTTTGTGTTGTTTATCATAAACTTTGTTTCACATTTCTTGCCAACAAGAGATTATGTCTGATCGTTAGCATACTTCTGTATGTCTTCTGAAATGATGATTGCAGAAGTTGTTGATAATTCTTATCAACAAAATCAAAGCTGATAAATAGGCACAAGTGTTGCAAAATAAGTTTAATTACCAATAAACATCAGCTTGGATGACACTTTACTCAACAGACAGCGGAAGGTGACCAATGAAACTGATTATGTAAACAGAATTCTGATTTGTCAAAAGTGTCTTCTTGTCTCAAGCTCTGATTTTCTACCTATTCTTGTAATCTTTGATACAGAGTATCGAAATTTGAATCCCTTTCACACTTATAAAATGTCAAGCAAACTTTAAAATTTGTCATTACTGTTTTAGCCGTGAGACCAAACTGATAGTTTGGTAACCCACTAAAATAAACAGTAAAAATCAAAAGGAGAAAATACACAGCTTTGTAAGTTTAACTCAGTGTTTATTGAACAGGAGAGGTGTGAAATTTAAGAAGCAACTTGTTAGAGTAAACACATCTGTGAGGAGACAGGAACAAGAATAGCAAAAATCTACAATACCAAAAGAACTGGTAATACATACAAGTGTTCTATGAAGAGAACATTAGATTGCTGCATAATTCAACATGAATGTGAAGTGATATTAAACATCGTATAAGGTAAATGAAGGTTTCTGTAGGAATGCTAAGTCATATTCATTTAGTGAGTTTACGTGCGCAAGGATGAATTATGATGTTGTCATCAGCGTTAGATGCAGTAAGAGCTGGTAGTGGCAATTGTTGGCAGTGATGAATTTCATCGTCCTAATGCAAAGAAAGTGAGCAATAGCTTCCTGGAGGCAAACGCAAGCTAGACTCCCTAAGGGGAGAAAAACTGATCTATTTAAGGAAATTTGCTGGGCTCCATTGCGATAAGTAGAAACTCCAAGCAATGTGAAATATGGCCCAGACCAAGATTACCAGCATGAATGTCAAACTTCAAAAAGTAGTTAACCATTTTTAATAGTTTTAGTAAATTTATACAGAAAAAGTAAGCATTATACCATCCAGCATAGATAAAAGTCAACTTCATTATATTTTTGCTGTAAAAACCTATTCTGACATTAAATGAGTCAACTTCCGGTACAAATATTTACAATTGTACATCAACCATCCCATTTATATTCTGAGTATACCCAGCATTTTGCCACCGTCTCTATCCTGCTGTCTCCTACTCTCTCTCTCCTTCTCCACTTCCCTCAGTTGGGTAACCATGTAATTTCTTTGTGGTAGCACATCTCTTTCTGTCTCCATTCCTGATCTTTCTCTCTCTGGCTGGGTAACCTTGTACTTCCTCTACAGTAAGACACCTGTATCTGTCTCACTATAACCTTTTCATCATCCAACACAAGATCACCTCCTCTCCTCTTGAAAGTTTTTTTGTCTTGCAAGTACTTGGTGACCCTGTCAGTGCAGGTGCCACTTAAAGCCACCCATTCCACACTGTAAAGTGGTTGGTGTTAGAAGGGCATCCAGCTGTAAAAACCTTGCCAAGACTGACCTCATCTGTGCTTGTTCCTTGTAAAAAGCACTACTCAGCTTGCCTGTGCTTGTGTCACAAAACAGCACCAAATCCACTCTGCTGAGTGGTTGGTGTTAGGAAGGGCATCCAGCCGTAAAAATCTTGCCAAAACAGTCACAGAAGTCTGGTGCAGGCTTTGGCCTAGCCAGCTCTTGTGAAACCATCCCACCCATACTAGCATAGAAGGTAGACATTAAACAATGAGTAATGCAACTATTTTTCTTCCTCTACACAGATACGATAATGTATCTGTGTCTATTTCTTTGTGTATGAGTAATGATGCGTGCATTTGTGAGGTACTAAATATCAGCTTGTACATGTGTCTTTTTACTACCACATAAGTCTTTCTGTATTACTTCCCCCAACAATGAGTAACAGTTATTTGCACCACAATAAATAAATGTGTGTGAAAAATAGTTTAGTTGGCCTATATTTCAGAACAAAGACGGCTTCAATTGTTATTGTGACAGAATGCTCGTTAGATGTCTTTATTTCTTTGTGTGTGTGTGTGTAAACACTTATTTTCCCCAAGCATCAAGCTAATATATTTATTGTGCACATCTTCATGTTCATTTTCCTTTTCTTTTCTTTTCCAATTTTTATTTTTTTATTCGTTTTTGGCTATATGTGTGTGTGTGTGTGTGTGGAGGCGCAATGGGCCAGTGATTAGGGCAGTGGACTTGCGGTCGGAGGATCGCGGTTTCGATTCCCAGACCAGGTGTTGTTTATTGAGCGAAAACACCTAAAGCTCCACAAGGCTCCGACAGGAGGTGGTGGTGATCCCTGTTGTACTCTTTCGCCCCAACTTTCTCCCACTCTCTCTTCCTGTTTCTTGAGTAACGCTGCAATGGACTGGCGACCCATCCAACTGGGGGGAACATATACGCCACAGAAACCAGGAAACTGGGCCCATGAGTCTGGCTAGGCGTGAAAAGGGCAACGTTTATTGTTTATATATATATATATATATATATATATATATAATATATATACTGGGTACATAAGTTATTTGAGGACAGATTTATGTTTATTAAAAAAAACAACAGATTTATGATAAATTTATTTATCAAAAAATGCTATGAGGATAAAAATAAACCTTCTTTTCTATAATGTTATTCAATAAAGCCACCTTCAGCTTCAACAACTGCTTTTATATGAGATCTAAATCATCTACATGCTCGAATCAAGTGGTTCTGGTTCATTTTGGACATTACTCTGACTATGGCAGCTTTCAAAGTATCTTTAGTGTTATGGGCATGTTCATTGACCTCTATCTCAACAATGCTCCACATGTAATAGTCCAATGGATTGAGATCTGGGGAATTAGGAGGCCAAATGTTAGGGATTATTTGAGCATGAAAATTTTCAGCCATCCATTCCTGTGTTACAAGAGCCATGTGTGATAGCGCAGAGTCTTACTGAAACAAATATGGCCTTCCATTGCATACACTGTCTACTCAGGGTTTAACAATTATTTCCAGGACCTCAGTGTAGGTGGCAGAGTTAACTCTAACACCTTGTGGAAAGAAGTAAGGAGGCATCACATGTCCTTCATTGCTGACAACCCCTAAAACCATGACAGTCACAGGAAATTTTGTATGCATAACACTCGGAACTTCAGAAGAGTTTGCACATAACCATCTGCCATTGCTTCACTTGGTCAAAGTTTTTCCTGTTTGAAAAAAAACAAATCAAATTTTCTTCTGCTAGGTTTTTCATTTGTTTAAGAGCCTTTTAGATCTGATGTAGTGATTTTCTTTAGCTTTCTCTGACAAACTGACCTTTCCTCATCATATAAGACTTATATCTGATGTCTTTGTGGACAACATTTCTGACTGTTCCTTCTGACACATGGAGATCTTTTGCAATTGACCTCATGGATTTTCTCGGATTGTAATCAATGGTCCGTTGAACTTGCTGGATAAATTCAGGTGTTCTGATGATTTCAGAGCATTTAGAATGATTTTTATGCTTTGATATTGGGGATACATTTCCATCTTCAATCTTTGGCTCCTTAAAAACTTTGTAGACAAAAGATCTGGCAATGTTTAAAAAACGAGATATTTCTAAATCTCAACCTTTATAACCACAATAACAGCATGTCTCTCCATTTCTTGAGTAAGCTGAAGGTCTGCCATTATTATTTTCTGAAACAAAGATTTTACAGAGTTAGCAAAAAATGCAGCAATGACCCAAAAAAGGTATGTCCTCAAATACCTTACGCACCCTGTATATATATATATATATATAAAGAATTGCAGCGTGGAAGGTGTTTGTAAGCCATTTAAGAAACACACAAAATCCGTTAGATTCACTTCAACATTTAAATTTAATTTGTCAAAATATTTTTGGTGCTTTGAGACCGCGACCTGTTCACTGATGCAGCACAAAGTGAATCTAACGGGTTTTGTGTGTTTCTTAAATGGCTTATAAACACCTTCCACACTGCAATTGTTTTCGTTCCAGCACACAATCTCAGATCAGGTCACTCGCTATGCAAGTACATCTCTGTAATTTATATATATATATATAATAATTGATGAAGGAAACAGAAGATAGATTTGGCACTAGTCTTTATTCAGAACAACAATCGTTTCAATCCATCCTGCAATTGTCCACCGCTATGGGTAGGATTTTGTGCATGTAATTGCATCACATCAGATACATGCACAAAGAAGGGAATGTCCCTCTAGATATACTGAGATGTCTTAGGCATGTTGTTCGTACCTGTTACACACTAATTGACATATACCCATTAGTCTAACAAATAAAATATATATATATTCGTGTTATAGTATTAATTGATAGTAGGAGATGGATTTCGTATTAGACTTTAATTAGGTACAACATATGTTTTGACTCTTCAGTCTGGGTCGCGTCAGGTACATTGATGAAGGAGTCTTACTGGATACTTTTTGTGTCGGCTTGTTGTTATATGTCCATCTGGTTCAAGAATGATAAAAGTTAAAAACAAAAAATTTATATATATATGTATAGGCATAGGAGTGGCTGTGTGGTAAGTAGCTTGCTTACCAACCACATGGTTCCGGGTTCAGTCCCACTGCGTGACACCTTGGGCAAGTGTCTTCCACTATAGCCTCGGGCCGACCAAAGCCTTGTGAGTGGATTTGGCAGACGGAAACTGAAAGAAGCCCATCGTATATTAGTATATATATATATATAAAATAATATGTTACATTACTCAATAGTCAAGATAAAAACTCTGAGTTTCAGATGCCGAAGTGGAAATCCACAACACCATCTCTGGCCAGATAACCGAAGAGATGGTGTTGTGGATTTCCACTTCGGCATCTGAAACTCAGAGTTTTATCTTGACTATATATATATATATATATTATATATATATATATTATATATATATATATATATATATAACGGGAAGCTTTATGAAAATAGACAAAAGACGAAGGCAGGTTTACGGAAATAAACAAAGACGAAGGTAGGTGGATATATATATATATATATATATATATATATATATATATATATATATATATGTATATATATATATGTATATATATATGTGTTTGTATTTGTGTGCCTGTGTTTGTTCCCCCAACATCACTTGACAACCGATGCTGGTGTGTTTACGTCCCCGTAACTAGCGGTTCAGCAAAAGTGACCGATAGAATAAGTACTAGGCTTACAAAGAATAAGTCCCAGGGTCGATTTGCTCGACTAAAGGCGGTGCTCCAGCATGGCCGCAGTCAAATGACTGAAACAAGTAAAAGAGAGTATGCACTGATATATAGATACACATCAGAATACTTTTTCCAAATTTCAAGTTTCATTCTGTAGATATAAATGTGCGATCTTTAACAAGTATGCGTGATTGTGCCCCCATCAGTTAAAAAAAAAATTTTTTTATCATATTAAATTCTGACTCAGTAATAATTTATGCCATCTGAAAGGTATTTGTAGAAAATTTCATTCAAAAAGGGCAGTTCTTTTCTGTAAGTGACGAGGAAATAAGGCTGGCATGAGTGAATTTTCTGAAACTACCCTTCCCATCCTTGGAAAATAATTTTCACAACAAATATCCATGTTAGCTGAATCTACACCATCTGAAGTGGGTTTGTAGAAAATTTAATTGAAAAATATTAATTTTTCTGAAGGTTGCAAAAAAACAAAGTTGTGATTGGGGCACGTTTGTGTAGTTATACTTTATTCTTTACAAGGACTTCGTATATGTTTTTACCTACAAAAGCGTGCCCAGACTTCAAGCTAGGCATACCTACATAACTGTGCCTCATCACTGAATTTGTCTCCTCATAACTTTCATAATTATGAATGAATTTTTAAAAAAATAAAACTTTGTACAAATACACTTCAGATGTAGATTACGATTATACCGGGATTTAGTATGATAAAATAAAATTGGTGAGCTCGTACACATTCAGCTACAAATTAAAACTTGAAATTTCGAAAAAAAGTTATGATGTCTGTCAGTATGTATAAGTGCGAGTCCATTAATTTATTACATTTTTTCAATATTTAATTCCAGTATAATCGTAATCTATATCATATGAAGCGAACTTGTACAAATCTTCAATAAAAAATACCAAAGCCTTGTGAGTGGATTTGGTGGACGGAAACTGAAGGAAGCCCGTCGTGTCTGTGCGTGTGTGTATGTATGTGTGTGCGTGCGTGTGTGTGTGTGATTGTAGGTCAGTGTTTGACCCCACCAACATCGTTTGACAACCGATGCTGGTGCGTTTACGTCACCGTAACTTAGCGGTTCGGCTAGGAACCGATAGAATAAGTACAAGGCTTACAAAGAGTAAGCCCTGGGGTTGATTTGCTCGACTAAAAGGCGACGCTCCAGCATGGCCGCAGTCAAATGACCGAAAAAAAGTAAAAGAATAATTACGAAAGTTGTAAAAATACAAATTCAAGGTGGGCGGGCACATTTGTGTAGGTATGCCTTGTTCGGGGTTGGGGTACGTTTCTGTAGGTTTGCTCAGTAAAACATTACCAAGTACTGCGTAAATACGAAATAAACTTTTACGTCATAAGGCATAACTACAGAAGTTGGGTGGGGCACGGTTGTGTAGGTTTGCTTGTTATTGTTGCATTTAGACGGGGATTATTTCTCGAACAGTGACAGTTTGTTTGTTTGTTTTTCTTTTTCAATGAATCGACTTTATCTGAAGTGAATCTAAACCATTACAACCACTTCTGAAGTTTTAAAGGTCATTTCTTGCATTTTATCCCCAAATAGGTCGTCATATGGTACTCGGGGTTGGCGGGGAGGATACAAGACCCGAACCAATATATGACTCACACACAAATATCTACATACATGCATTTAGACACTAAACGTAGTATTTCGATATACACACACACGCTGACAGACACATAAACACGTATTTGAAAACATACATACACACACGGCTCTGTGGTAAGTAGCTTGCTAACCAACCACATGGTTCCGGGTTCAGTCCCACTGCGTGGCATCTTGGGCAAGTGTCTTCTGCTATAGCCCCGGGCCGACCAATGCCTTGTGAGTGGATTTGGTAGACGGAAACTGAAAGAAGCCTGTCGTATATATGTATATGTATGTGTGTGTGTGTATATGTTTGTGTGTCTGTGTTTGTACACCCTAGCATTGTTTGACAACCGATGCTGGTGTGTTTACGTCCCCGTAACTTAGCGATTCGGCAAAAAGAGACCGATAGAATAAGTACTGGGCTTACAAAAGAATAAGTCCCGGGGTCGATTTGCTCGACTAAAGGCGGTGCTCCAGCATGGCCGCAGTCAAATGACTGAAACAAGTAAAAGAGTAAAGAGTATACGTAATATCACACGCTGTACAGTACACCCTTTCACATATTCACGCCCACACACGCAACATTCACACACTGACACATTCACACAATCACACACAGTAAATGATTCATACAGTACACCCATTCACACACACACTCCCTCTCTTTCTCTCACCCTCTCTCTCTTTCCCCTCTCTTTCTCTCTCTCTCTCTTACATAAAAATCCCGCCTCTCTTTCAGACTTTAGTTCAGAGTAATAAACAACTTCGAGACAGCACAGACTTGAAACCTGAATCGCTCCCCAGCCGTTTGTGCTTCGCGAATTGCTTCTGCCACAACTGGTCGTAACAAATAAGGGATTAATTACAAACCAGAACACTGATTAATTGTTTTAATTAATCAAGGATTTGAAAAATAACAGACGATTAATAAGCAGAAGTAAGTTATAGCTTCCGTCTATTTTAATTTGTTGTAATTATATAAATGTTTTTGCTGTTGTGGTTACTGTCGTTCATTAGCCCCGGGTCAGTCCTGATCCAACAGATCTAGGATGTGAGATATTCCGAACGTGACCATCCCGTCTTTTATTCAGACATACCTATTTCTTTACTACCCACAAGGGGCTAAACACAGAGGGGACAATCAAGGACAGACATAGGTATTAAGTTGATTGCATCGACCCCAGTGCGTAACTGGTACTTATTTAATCGACCCCGAAAGGATGAAAGGCAAAGTCGACCTCGGCGGAATTTGAACTCAGAACGTAACGGCAGACGAAATACCGCTGAGCATTTCGCCCGACGTGCTAACGTTTCTGCCAGCTCGCCGCCTTTTATTCAGACATACCGTACCAAGGACTATTTTATCTTTCTAATGAGTAATATAGCAGCTTGTATTTGTGACTATAATTGTTGTTTGGTCCCAGGTCAGTCCTGAGCCAACAGTCCTTTGATGTAAGATGTTCCGGACATGAGCATCCCATCGGTTAATGCTTGGTGTAAACATTAACGTCCCGTCTTTTATTCATACATAGTGTATCATATAGTAACTATCATAAGTGGGGCGAATGTAAAGAATACGCACACACAGTCTTAAATTCTCACGATATATATGTGTGTGTGTGTCATTGACCGCGTGTGTACCGTTGGCGATTGTTTTTTTTCCTCCGTCTTCCCTTCTCTGGATCTTTCCTCTTCCTATGTTTCTGACGAAGAGCTCCGTTCGAAACGTTAAACCCTTCTTCTTCCCTTCCTTCCTGAGCGTCCAATAATACTATATTTGTTCCACGTCCTCGCGTTGTGTTTTCATGTTTGGATTAACTATATATATATATATATTACTCTTTTTCTCTTTTACTTGTTTCAGTCATTTGACTGCGGCCATGCTGGAGCACTGCCTTTTTTTAGTCGAGCAAATCGACCCCGGGACTTATACTAAGCCCAGTACTTATTCTATCGGTCTCTTTTGCCGAACCGCTAAGTGACGGGGACGTAAGCACACCAGCATCGGTGTCCCCCATGCTAGGGGAACAAACACACACACACACATATATATATATATATATATATATATATATATATATATATATATATATATATATACACATATATACGACAGGCTTCTTTCAGTTTCCGTCTACCAAATCCACTCACAATGCATTGGTCGGCCCGGGGCTATAGCAGAAGACACTTGCCCAAGATGCCACGCAGTGTGTGTGTGTGTATATATGTATGTGTGGGTGTATATGTAGCCGGTCAATCGGTTTTACGCTCGAGAAAGTGAAAATTTGTTCGGCAAGGTATTAGCATATATGCCGGAGCCTCGTGAAGCTTTAGGCGTTTTCGCTCAATAAACACACACAACGCCCGGTCTGGGAATCGAAACCACGATCCTACAACCGCTGCCCTAATCACTGGGCCCTTGCGCCCCCCCCACACACACACACAGACACGCATACACACACACACACGCACACATACACGGGTGGGGCAGAATGAGTAATTTCTGTCCTTTTTTTTGTCATTTAACCACACGTAATACAGTTCTGTATTTAAGAAATGAGGAATTATTTATATTTAACGTATGTTTGTCCCCATCCTGTTTCTTCGGCTGATATAGCCAAGACACCTGATGAAGGCTTGGCGGGTATCTCAGCCGAAACAGACAAGATGGGGACAAATATCCGTCTAATGTAAATAATTCTTCCCAAGTTTTCGAAATCATTACATTGCAAGTATTGCGTCATTATTTTGTCCTGGTGCACCATACTTAAGAATAAAAATTGGTCAGCATAGTTGTTAAGTTCAGACAGTTCGAAACATAAGAAATAGGTCCTCTTTTTCCAAGAAATTTTCGTCTGGGGAGTGTTCAATTACTTTCACGTTAGGTTCACAAGCAGGTTGTTTCTGTTGATCGGAATGCGAGTATATATGTGTACAACACTCCCCCAGACGAAAATTTCTTGGAAAAAGAGGAGCTACCGCTTATGTTTCGAACTGTCTGAACTTAACAACTATGCTGACCAATTTTTATTCTTAAGTATGATGAACCAGGACAAAATAACGACGCAATACTTGCAATGTAATGATTTCGAAAACTTAGGAAGAATTATTTACATTAGACATATATATGTTTCAACGCAGGAGTGGTTGTGTGGTAAGTAGCTTGTTTACCAACCACATGGTTCCGGGTTCAGTCCCACTGCGTAGCACCTTGGGCAAGTGTCTTCTACTAAGCCTCGGGCCGACCAAAGCCTTGTGAGTGGATTTGGTAGACGGAAACTGAAAGAAGCCTGTCGTATACATGTATATATATGCGTGTGTGTGTGTCTGTGTTTGTTTCCCTAGCATTAGTTGACAACCGATGCTGGTGTGTTTATGTCCCCGTTACTTAGCGGTTCGGCAAAAGAGACCGATAGAATAAGTACTGGGCTTACAAAAGAATAAGTCCCGGGGTCGAGTTGCTCGACTAAAGGCGGTGCTCCAGCATGGCCGCAGTCAAATGACTGAAACAAGTAAAAGAATAATGAAAGGGTAAAATTAATTAATTAATTAATAATTATTAATTTTACTACGTAGTTCGGTACGTTAAAATAACCTTTTTAGGTAAAATTATACAAATATTCTATAATTATAAACATAATTATAATTAGGGGTCAGCTAATTGCTTCGCCCTGCACCGAATTTAGAAATAGGAGTTAAAATACCTTTTCCGCTACTATAAATATTTTAACACCTTTTTCTAAATTCGGTGCCTGGCGAAGCAATTAGCTGACCCCTGATTATAATTGTTTATAATCTATTAACGGTTTTTTAAAAAAAAATAACTTGCTAGCATTCCCCTTCATCATATACGCGGTAATCACATTCGGTTAAAATGACTTATTGATGTGTTTTGTTTCCCTGATGAGATGATTGCATTGTTTTACATAATTTCTATTCCCTCCGGAATGATCTCAATGCTTTCTTCGAAACATATGTTGGAAGTATAAATGATTTGAGTGACACCTTCGTTTGACTCCATTTCTTAATTTATCAATGTTATACAAAAACATTTCACTTAACCCTGGAATTTCTACCTTTATAAGTAGGTTGTAATATCCTTGACACTTATGTGAATTTTTGCTACCCTGGTAACTATTTATGTTTTCTTTGTTATTTGTACACATTGAAAAAATACACATACATTTATATATATATATATATATATATATAATATATATATATATATATATATATATATATATGTATGTATACACAGGGTTGGCCCAAAATCATCTGACAGTAAATCAAAATTCCATAAATACTCTCTGTAATTCTGTATTGACTTGAATGGGAAAATGTGTCACTCAAGAAGGACTTCAGTTTGAATAATTTTCATGATGTTTCATGTTTAGATGCTTTTATTAAATTCATTCAGTTGTTTAACATAAATAAACCTTGGAAGTAAATGGTTTTGATTTACTGTCAGGGGACTATTAGCCAACCCTATATATATATATATATATATATATATATGTGTGTGTGTGTGTCCAAGCAATACATGTCTCAGGGCCTCAAGATTGCTTGGAGACACAAAGCATACTATACAAATTTGCCTAATCTCAGTAGATATATAAAATTTAACAGACAAATTATTTAAAATAAGAGCTATTAATAGATTTTTTTATTGGCATATATATGTGTGGCAATACATTACATATATACATACACACACACATACTCTCTCTTTTACTCTTTTACTTGTTTCAGTCATTTGACTGTAGCATGCTGGAGCACTGCCTTTAGTCGAGCAAATCGACCCCGGGACTTATTCTTTGTAAGCCCGTACTTATTCTATCAGTTTTTTTGCCGAACCGCTAAGTGACGGGGACGTAAACACACCATACATATATATATATATATATATATATATATATATATACATATATACGACAGGCTTCTTTCAGTTTCCGTCTACCAAATCCACTCATAAGGCATTGGTCGGCCCAGGGCTATAGCAGAAGACACTTGCCCAAGATGCACGCAGTGGGACTGAACCCGGAACCATGTGGTTGTTTAGCAAGCTACTTACCACACAGCCACTCCTGCGCCTATATATATATAATATATATGTGTGTGTGTGTGTCCAAGCAATACATGTCTCAGGGCCTCAAGATTGCTTGGAGACACAAAGCATACTATACAAATTTGCCTAATCTCAGTAGATATATAAAATTTAACAGACAAATTATTTAAAATAAGAGCTATTAATAGATTTTTTTATTGGCATATATATGTGTGGCAATACATATACATAATACATACACACACACATACTCTCTCTTTTACTCTTTTACTTGTTTCAGTCATTTGACTGTAGCCATGCTGGAGCACTGCCTTTAGTCGAGCAAATCGACCCCGGGACTTATTCTTTGTAAGCCCGTACTTATTCTATCAGTTTTTTTGCCGAACCGCTAAGTGACGGGGACGTAAACACACCATACATATATATATATATATATATATATAATATATATATATATATATATAATATATATATATATAATATATATATATATATACGACAGGCTTCTTTCAGTTTCCGTCTACCAAATCCACTCATAAGGCATTGGTCGGCCCAGGGCTATAGCAGAAGACACTTGCCCAAGATGCCACGCAGTGGGACTGAACCCGGAACCATGTGGTTGTTTAGCAAGCTACTTACCACACAGCCACTCCTGCGCCTATATATATATAATATATATGTGTGTGTAATAATTTACAGAAAACGAAAAACGAAGTCCTTCTTTTCACTATTTCATCATCATCGTTTTTAGCAATAATTCTGGAAATTCCCCACTGGGGAAATTGGATCTTAAGGCCGTGAGCTGGCAGAATTACTAACGTGTCGGGCGAAATGCTGAGCGGCAATTTTTTTCTGACTCTTTACATTCTAAGTTCAAATACTGCTGGGATCAATTTTGCTTTTCAGTTTTTTCGGGGGTCTATAAAACAAGTGCAAAATTACATAAGACCTACATTTAAGAAAAAAAGCAATCAATCGGTTTTTGTCTCCGTAAACTGAAAACATTTGTTCGGCAAGTTCCGTATAAAATTTTTATTTCTTTAATGTTTATTTTTTTGCAGCTGAACTGTGAAAAACATGACTCCAACCGTGACACACACGCCAACACACTCGCGCACACATATATAGATACACATACATAGAAATGAAAGACAATTAATGTGTGTGTGAGTGCGACCGTGCTTTTTACTGTTCGACCACAAACAAACATTAAAGTAATAAAAAATTTATACGGAATTTGCCGAACAAATACTTTCCCTTCTCGGAGACCATGGCAACATAAATAAATAATAATCTGGTGAAAATCTGAAAAACTTCAAAAATTTTAAATGCCCCCCACCACCACCACACGATGTACCCATCTGTTGAAAGATAAAGATATGGTAAAATTCACACTTACGTAGATATATATATACACACACGTGGTGGATAGTTTTGCCAAATTGAGTCCTTGAGTCTTAAATTCTAATAATAATAATAATAATTGTGTACAGTGCTCAGGTGCACTACAACTCATCTAAAGTGTATATATAATCAGGTGTAGTTTCGGCGGATTTCGGAAAGCATGAGGGCCTTAAAAGATGCAGTGTCATGGCAATCAACAACTGACGCAGGCAGTTTATTCCATGCTTCAGCAACTCTGAGCGTGAAAAAATGTTTCCGAAAGTCATGGGAGCTGTATTGTTTTCTGACTTTGTAGGCATGTCCACGTGTGTTAGACACATGGAGATCAAAAAGGTGTTCAGTGTTGTTGTTGGTGAGGTGGTTGATAACTTTGTGGGTATATACTTCGGGTCTTGAAGTGGGTATATATATATGTGTGTGTGTGTTTCTTCGTCTTAACGTAGAATAGCTATAAACGTCGGTCAACGGTTTTAAAAAACGAAATTAATTTTTCTGAAGAAAATGAAACTAAATTGAGGTAGAAATCGGAAATGACAACAACGATACGTCAAAATTCTTAAAGACATTTTTAAATACCGTAAATCCTCGAGTATAGTCCGCCCTTGAGTATAATACGCAGGGGATTTTTAGAGGGCTGTACCTCTGAAAAACCTAAACCTTGTGTATAATACGCACCCCTTCTCTAACCTGAGTCAAGGAGGTCTATATAACGTCTTTGGTTTGTAAAAATGTATACGGTAACGTCCTTTATTGTATATATAATATAATGCAAGCGTGTAGCTTTTTTGTGCATTTTGTTTGCAGAAAATAAAGAAATAACAGTAATAATGTTTAATAAATGTTGCTTACTGCAAGTTATGGATGATTCTTTTATGACTTCATTGCTTTCAGGCTTAGCTTAAGGGATTTTCGCACCCGACATCACAAAATGTGTCTGAATAAACATTGCCGGACAGCAAATAGAGACTTGGACATGGCTTATAAAATTTTCATTTTTAACCTCGTATATAGTACGCACTAGGGATTTTGACCTTTAAATTTTGGGGGGGGATGCGGATTATACTTGAGGATTTACGGTAGATGGTTGGACTTCCTACATGCTCATGAAGTTGGATTTGTTAATCATTCACTGAGTTTTGTTGATCTAAACGATGAGAAGTGTGATGGATGCTCGCAAAGAAGAAACTCATGCGATAATGTGGGAATAGTGATATATTGACATCATATTTTCATAAGCATGTGTGGCGGAACAATTTCAGAGATTGTGAAAAACTATTTATGAATCTTATTTCGGTCATGAAGAGGTGATATATTTTGCCTTAAATGTGAATGTTTTCATCTTATATAAAATATTTACGGTTTTCATGTTATATTAAATCTATTTAATGACAATATTCTTTTATTCTTTTAATTGTTTACTTTTATTCTTTTACTTGTTTACCGCCTTTGGTCAACCAAATCGACCTCAGGACACGGGAACCAGTCAGGCGGCACTATCATTGACCACGTTTGGTTGGTGCTTTTTACATGTCACTAGCATGGGAACCAGTCAAGGGGCACTGGCATTGATCACATTCCGATGGTGCATTTTATGTGCCACCAGTACGGAAGCCAGTCAGGCGGCACTCGCCACTGCTACGATTTCCATTTTACTTGACCCAACAGGTCTTCTCAAGCATATCATATCACCCAATGCTTCAAGGGTACTTTTAAATGTGCCAATCCTGCAACACTGGCATCAGTCATGGCTGCGATTTCACTTTACTTGCCGGGTCTTCCCAATCATAGCATATCTCCAAAGGTCTTGGTCTCTTGTCATTGCCTCTGTGAGGCCCAACATTTGAAGGTCATGCTTCACCACCTCATCTCCTGGGTCTACCTCTCCCATAGGTTCCTTCCACTCTTAGGGAGTGGCACTTCCTCACACAGCTGTCCTCATCCATACATAACACATGGCCATATCAGCACAGTCATCTCTCTTGCACACCACATTTGATGCTTTTCATGCCCAACTTTTCTCTCAGGGTGCTTACACTCTGTTCATGTATGCACACTGACATTGCACATCCAGCAGATCATACTAGTTTCATTTCTTTTAAGCCTACGCATGTCCTCAGCAGTTATTTGTGGCCCATATTTCACTACTGTGTAGCATGGCTGTTTGCACACATGCATCATACAGTCTACCTTTCACCTTGAGTGAGAGGCCCTTAATTGCCAGCAGAAGTAGGAGCTCTCTGAACTTTGCCCAGGCTATTCTTATCCCAGCTGCTACACTCTCAGAGCAATCACTCCCACTGCAGACTTGGTCGCCTAGGTAACAGAAGCTATCAACTACTTCTAGTTTTTCCCCCTGGCATGTGACAGAAGCTGTTTTCTGTACATCTTTGGTGTTTATTATCCCTGTGCAACTATCTGCCTGGTTAACCTTCCTTTGATATTGCTGCACCTTTTATGTGTCCTTAGCTTACACTTGGTACATCTTACGGAATTCCTACCTATGCTTTTTTTACAGATTAATCAGAGCTATTTACTTGAAGGGGTTAGACACACACACACACTCACACACGTTGACACATACAAACATTCATGTATAAGTACTTGACCTTAAATTTATCTGTTTTTAATAGCTTCGTAAATATAGAGAATTGGTGATAATAACCTCTATGTTATCTGTTTAATGAGTTGAGAGAAGATGAGTAAGAAATAGGTCTGGTTTTTTTTCACTGCTTACACAGAATGTTCTACACTGTTTTATCCTGTAAAGGTGACAACACATTACATGGGGTGGAGAAGGGGAGGAGAATTGCACCGTGTAGAATAGGGTAACCTTTTGATTGATGTTTGTTTGTGTTAAACTGTGAAGTAGGTGACTCACTGCTAATTAAAGTAAACGATGGCCTTTGTTCAAAGATTGCTCATAGGTGCAACGATGGCTGTGTGGTAAGAAGTTTGCTTCCCAACCACATGGTTCAGGGTTCAGTCCCACTGCGTGGCACCTTGGACAAATGTCTTCTAAATGTCTGACCAAAGCCTTGTGAGTGGATATGGTAGATGAAAACTGAAAGAAGCCCATCATGTGTGTGTGTGTCTTCGTGTCCCACCACTATTTGACAACTAGTCTCAAAAGAAACTGATATAACAGGTACCAAGGAGACCCCCCGTCGGTCATGAATAACCATGCGGTGGCACCCGGAAAGTTACCCTCCAAGGCACAAGTCCGAGCAAAGTTTTTTGTGGAAGGCCAGCAGTCACCCAAGCATACCAGCCTCCCCTCTTGTTATCCAAGAGAAAGGCAAAGGGGCCGATACAGCTTGGCACCAGTGATGTCGCAACTCATTTCTACAGCTGAGTTAACTGGAGCAAAGTGGAATAAAGTGTCTTGCTCAAGAACACAACATGCAGCCCATTCCGGGAATCAAACTCACAACCTCATGATCGTAAGCTCAACGCTCTAACCACTGAGCCATGCGCCTTCACAATAAGTACCGCACTTTACAGAAAATAATATGTAGTCAGTTTGTTCCACTAAATTTCTTCAAGGTGGTTCCCAAGCATGGTCACAGTCTAATGATTGAAACAAGTAAAAGATAAAAAATATATATATAGGCATAGGAGTGGCTGTGTGGTAAGTAGCTTGCCTACAAACCACATGGTTCTGGGTTCAGTCCCACTGCGTGGTACCTTGGGCAAGTGTCTTCTACTATAGCCTCGGGCTGACCAAAGCCTTGTGAGTGGATTTGGTAGGCGGAAACTGGAAGAAGCCCGTCGTATATATGGATATATATATATATATATATATATATATGTGTGTGTGTGTGTGTGTGTGTATATATGTTTGAGTGTCTGTGTTTGTCCTCCCAACATCACTTGACAAGTGATGCTGGTGTGTTTACATCCCCGTAACTTAGTGGTTCGGCAAAAGAGACCAATAGAATAAGTACCAGATTTACATAGAATAAGTCCTAGGGTCAATTTGCTTGACTAAAGGTGGTGCTCCAGCATGGCCACAGTCAAATGACTGAAACAAGTAAAAGAGATAGCTTTTAAAACTGATTGAATCACACTGCTAACACAGGCAGGAGACAGTATTGACTGATGAAGCCTTTAATATACTTTGAAGTATATTCATCATCATCATTGAACATCCATGATTCATGCTGGCATGGGTTGGATGGTTTGACAGGAGCTGGCAAGCTGGAGGGCTGCACCAGGCCCCAGTTTGAGTTGGCATGGTAACTATGGCTGGATGCCCTTCTTAACGCCAACCACTTTGCAGGGTGTGCTGGGTGCTCTAATGTGGCACTACATGAGTGCTCTCATGTGGCACCAGCACACAACTCTTTCAGGTCAATCCTCTTCGCCAGAGGTGCAGCCTTAACACTTCTGTTGTGGAATATAGGTCTTCATGAGTACAACATGGTGCCAGGTATTTCAGTATTCAGCTGAGGTCAGCTTTGCCTTACATCCTTTTGGGATCGATTAAATAAGTACCAGTTATGCACTGGGGTCGATATAATCGACTTAATCCGTTTGTCTGTCCTTGTTTGTCCCCTCTGTGTGTAGCCCCTTGTGGGCAGTAAAGAAATAGGTATCTCAGTTCTTTGTCATCTTGTTGGAAAGGTTCAGCATGCTGAGGTGTCCTTTAGTCCTTTGTCCTGTGTCTTCCTCATCTCCCTCTTCCACGTGTTCCATCTACTTTGAGAGATCAGTGCTTTTTTGTGAGCTGTCAGCATCCATCTGCATCATATGACCAAAGCAGTGCAGTCTTCTCACTGCTCACTGCATCTAATTCCTCTTATGCCTAACTTCTCTCTCAATACACGAAACTCCGTAGAACATATACACTTACATTACACATCCAGTGGAGAATACTGGCCTCACTCCTCTTAATATACTTGTTGATAAGATATTATGGCTGCATAATGAAATACGGTATCCCTACAAGCAATTAAGATAAACATATAGGCGGCGAGCTGGCAGAAACGTTAGCACGTCGGGCGAAATGCTTAGCGGTATTTCGTCTGCCGTTATGTTCTGAGTTCAAATTCTGCCGAGGTCGACTTTGCTTTTCATCCTTTCGGGGTTGATTAAATAAGTACCAGTTACACACTGGGGTCGATGTAATCGACTTAATCCCTTTGTCTGTCCTTGTTTGTCCTCTCTGTGTTTAGCCCCTTGTGGGTAGTAAAGAAATAAGTATTTCGTCTGCCGTTACGTTCTGAGTTCAAATTCCGCCGAGGTTGACATTTCCTTTCATCCTTTCAGGGTCAATAAATTGAGTACCAGTTACGCACTGGGATCGATGTAATCGACTTAATCCCTTTGTCTGTCCTTGTTTGTCCCCTCTATGTTTAGCCTCTTGTGGGCAATAAAGAAATAAGATAAAGATATATATATGCATAAAGGCAGCAAGTTGGCAGAATTGTTACTTTGCTGGGTAAAATGCTTAGTGGCAATTCATCTGTCATAATGTTCTGAGTTCAAATTCCACCGAGGTCGACTTAGCCTTTCATCCCTTTTGGTACTGATAAAATGAGTACCAGTCAAGCACTGGGGTTGATATAATTAACTAGCTCCCTCCCACCAAAAATTTCAGGCCTTGTGTCTATAGTAGGAAGGATTATTATTACCTCTGCCTTAGCGAAAGTGGAGGTATTGTTTTCAGTCATGTTGGTTTGTCCATGGTCATCTCAAGAACCTCTGGATGGATTCGGATGAAACTTTCAGGGATGTTTGGCCTCGTGACTGGCACGAACATTATCATCCCATTTCCATTGTACACACACACACACGCACGCAAACGTACCTTAATTCCTCTCCAGTCTACAAATGTCCTCTGCAGTCTTGGCCCACGTCTCACTACCATGTAATTGAGCTGTTTTCACACAGGCATCATACAATGTGACCACGTGTGTACCGTTGGTGATTTTTTTCCCCCGTCTTGGATCTTTCCTTTTTCTTCTGACGAAAAGCTCCGCTCGAAACGTTAAACCCTCCTTCTTCCCTTCCTTCCTGAGCGTCCAATAATACTATACTTGTTCCACGTCCTTGCATTGTTGTGTGTTCTCTGTGTTTTCATGTTTGGATTAACTTTATATATATATATATATATATATATGTGTGTGTGTGTGTGTACATAAATATGTACACAAACACACGCACACACACAAAGAGCAAAGTAGTTTGAAGAAATTTTATTTAACAATAAAAAAATTCTGTCACAACAAATTGTTTCATAACTATATATTCTAGATGTTTTATAAAATGATACATTAAGGAGTTTCTTAAGTACTACTGGATTACTTGAATCCATATATTGTGACTTAAATGTTTGTGTATATATATATGTGTGTGTGTTTATTTATATACATATATTCTTTTACTTGTTTCAGTCATTTGACTGCAGCCATGCTGGAGCACCACCTTAAGGGGCTTTTAGTCGAAGAAATTGACCCCAGAACTTATTCCTAGTATTTATTTTATTGGTCTCTTTTGCCAAACTGTTAAGTTATGGTGATGTAAAGACATGAACATCGGTTGTAAAGTGATAGTGGGGAACAAACACAGACGCATACATGCACACACACACACACACACACACACATACACACACACACATACACTCACACACATACACACACACATACAACAGGCGAGTGCCGCCTGACTGGCTTCCGTACTGGTGGCACATAAAATGCACCATCGGAATGTGATCAATGCCAGTGCCCCTTGACTGGTTCCCATGCTAGTGACATATATATACATATATATATATATATATATATATATATAATGATATATTAAGTGCAAATACCAATGGACCAGCACAGGATCGGTTTAGGAAGGACATTATCCAATTGATGAAAACTTTCGGTCTTAGCATAAGTACAAATACCAACCTAACAGTTGTCAATTTCCTTTAGATCTAAATAAGAATATTTACAAACCTTATAGGAAGCCCAATGATAGACTTAGTTATATTAATGTGGGTTCCTGCCATTCCCCCATAGTGTTTAAAAATTTAGTTAAAAACATTAGCAAAAGAATTTCTAGCCTTTCCTCCGATAAAGACATTTTTTTGTAGTGTTGTCCCAGTATATAATAAGGCTCTAAAAGATAGTGGAATTAGTGAGGAAATAACCTATACACCTGCCACTAATCCAATAATAAAGAAAAGGAAACACAGGCATAGGAAAACTATCTGTTTCACACACCCCTACTCACCCAAAGTGACCTTTGATATAGGCAAGTATTTCTTAGCACTGATAGACATTTTCCAGTCAACCACACTTACAGAAAGTAGACGTAACTTAAAAATCAGTTTTAAAAACATAATTGCATACAGCACACCATACAAAACCAGCTGTTCATGCAGGGATAAAAATTTATGCCCACCGAATGGAGCTTGCATGTCCGAGACCATAATTTATGAAGCCAGCGTGGACTCTATATCCACTAAGGACACGGTTTCGATGAAGAAATACATGGGCCTTACAGAAGGTAATTTCAAGGCCAGGTTCAATAATAACACCTTGAGCTTCAGGCACTGGGATAAAAGGAAAACAACCCAATTATCCAGTCATATATGGTCCTTAAAAGATAAAGGTGTTAGTTACAACATCCAACGGCATCATCATCATTTAGCATCCGTTTTCCATGCTAGCATGGGTTGGACGGTTCAACTGGGGTCTGGGAAGCCAGAAGGCTGCACCAGGCTCCAGTCTGATCTGACAGTGTTTCTACAGCTGGATGCCCTTCCTAACACCAACCACTCCATGAATGTAGTGGGTGCTTTTTATGTGCCACCAGCATAGGTATCACAACTACAATTTCCATTTGATATTTATTTTGATGTTGATGTACTTGACTCAATAGGTCTACTCAAGCACAGCAGATCACCCTATGATCCAAGGTAAGCACAGCAGGCCATCCTGCGATCCAAGGTACTTTGGATGAACTGGGGCTGCTATGTGAAGCTGGTGCAGGAAACAGCCATGAACTCACGTTATTTGTCAGGTCTTCGCAGTCACAGCACATTTCCAGAGGTCTCGGTTTTTTGTTATTGCCTCTGTGAGGCCCAACATATGAAGGTCATGCTTGACCACCTGATCCCGTGTCTTCCTGGGTCTACCTCTACTTCCTTCAACTGTTGGGGGTGGCACTTCTTCACACAGCTATCCTCATTCATCCGTTGTACAAACATCTCTCTTGCACGCCACATTTGATGCTTCTTATGTCCAGTATTTCTCTCAGGACACATACACTCTGTTGTGAGTGCACACTGACATTACACATCCAGCAGATCATGCTAGCTTCATTTCTTTCAAGCCTACGCATGTCCTCTGCAGTCACAGCTCATATTTCACTGCCGTGAAGCATGACAGTTCACACACATGCATCATACAATCTACCTTTCACTCTGAACGAGAGACCCTTTGTCGCCAGTAGGGGAAGAAGCTTCCTAAACTTCACCCAGGCTATTCTTATTCTAGTGGTGACACTCTCTGAGCATCCACCTCCACTGCTAACTTGGTCACATAGGTAGCAGAAACTATCAACTACTGATATATATATATATATATATATATATATATATATATATATATATAAGATACACATATATATACACACATATATATATATATATAGACACACATATATACACATATATATATATATATATATATATAGACACACATATATACATATATATATACACACATATATACACATATATATATACACACACACACACACACACATATATATATATACATATATATAAAGAAGCATTGGTTATAGAACAAACCTTAAATTTGGGTCAATGACTTTACATACAACACCATCCCCCAAAACATTTAATCATATATTTAAATCACCATAGTTTTCAAACACATAAAAAATAACACACATTCATAAAATCACAGAAGGTAGAAATATATTCAAATAAAATACAAACAGAACAGCCAATCAAAGAGTTAAATATACTCGACTAAAAATTCATAAACTACCAAAAGACCTATAGACAAATATTAAATAAAGATAGAAATATAATACGATATAATAAATCTACACTGACTAAAAAAGGATGTTTCATCAGCCTCTTTCGTTTACGGAATTTCCTATCAAAATTCCCCAGCATCTTATTTCTTGACCTGATGTAAGTGGAAGAAATTATGTCCTTTCTTTCATAGTGACACCATCACCACCACTGCCACCATTTCTGTCACCACCATCAACATCATCATTACCACCACCACCATCACCATGACACAAGTGATGGAAATGACATGGTGGTTGTGGTTGTCCTACTTTTCAGCTTTCAGTGTTTGGTGTTGTTGATGGTGGCAATTAGTGGTTTTGTTGGTGTTGGTGGCGGGGCTGCAAATGGCTGCGCTACGATTGTTGATACTGATAATGTTTACGGTGTTGATACAATGGGCGAAATACTTTGCGGTATTTCGGCTGCCATTACGTTCTGAGTTCAAATTCCGCCAAGGTCGACTTTGCCTTTCATCCTTTCGGGGTCGATAAATTAAGTACCAGTTATGCACTGGGGTCGATGTAATCGACTTAATCCCTTTGTCTGTCCTTGTTTGTCCCCTCTGTATTTAGTCCCTTGTGGGTAGTAAAGAAATAGATAGTGAAGGCAAATGGCTTGGTGGTTAGGGTATTCGGCCCACGATCATAAGATCGTCAGTTCAATTCCCAGCAATTCATTATTTCCTTCAGCAAGACACTTTATTCCATGTTCCTCCAGACCACTCAGCTGGCAGAAATGGGCACTACCTGTATCTCAAAGGCCCACCTTTGTCACATTCTATGTCACACTGAATCTCCCTGAGATCTAAGTTAAAAATACATGTGTCTGTGGAATACTCAACCACTTGCACATAAATTTCACCAGCAGGTTGTTCTATTGATCACGTCAACTGTAACTCCTTTTGTCATAACGGATGGAATGCCAGTTTTTAGTGAAAGCACTGGGCTTAAAATAAGAAGTACGGCAGTTGATTTGCTCGACTAAAATGCTTTCAGGCAAAGCCCCAGCATAGCCAAAAGTCTGTGCCTGGTATAATGATTTTTTTTCTTTTAGAAAGTTCCAGGTGCAGATGTATCTGGTTGGTAAGAAGCTCACTTCCTAATCATGTGGTTCTTGGTTCAGTCCCACTGTATGGCACCTTGGGAAAAGTGTCTTCTATTATAGCCTCGGGCCAAGCAAAGTTTTGTGAGTGGATTTGATAGATAGAAAGTGAAAGTAGCCTGTCGTCCCCGCTTTCTTTTGGACACATAAGAAGCATAGTGCTATCACAGGAAGGTTAATGGAGAAAATAGCCTTTTTGTGTGGCAAATGTGTGGGTACAATAAGCATTAAAAAGTGGGGGATCATTAGAAATAGTAGATGGCTTCTGTTATCTAGGGGAGCAAGTTAGTAGTGGAGGAGCAAGTTCTAAATGTGTAACTGCTAGAATAAAAACAGGTTGATCAAAGTACAGAGAGCTCCTACCTTTGTTGGTAACTAAGGGCCTTAGTTAAGGCCTTAGTTACCAACAAAGGTAGGAGCTCTCTGTACTTGAGGGTGTGGATTAGGGGAAGTGACAGGATGTTGTCTGTTTTAGACACAGCAAATGATTTTAGCTCAAAAGAGGGCATAGGATTGGTTAAAATTCGAAAAATTAAACAACGTTAAACTTACAAATTACAATTTTCTCAAGAAAGCCAAGAGAAAAAAATGTTTTATTTTGACACATTCTACCAGTATACGAAGTTTAAAAGTTAACTAGAAATTGTGTTGAAAACTGCCATTCAAAAGGAAAAGATCCAAATTTCCACTTATTTCTTATTTCTATTTTTAAATTTTCGTTGCGTCTTGCAACCTTTTCAGTAGTCTTGATTCTGTCCGTTATTTGGTAAAAGATAAATCGTTTTTAATGCTTTCAGGAGGGAGAAAAACATTCTAATTCGATTGTGCAACGTAGTTTAATTTCTCGTCTTCTTTATTCTCGTTAACCAACCTTAAAACAATTGAAATAACTGAAGGTTGAGATAAACAGGAAATTGGGTGTGTGTGTGTGTTTGGATTTCTCTCTCTCTCTTTTTCTATCTATATCTGTCTTCTGTGTAGTCTTATCTGTTGTGCTTTCCCACTGCGGTTGTGTGTGTGTTTGGGTTTCTCTCTCTTTCTTTGTGTGAATTTGTATGTGTGTTTTCTCTCTGTGTTGGTGTGTGTGTGTGCGCGCGGTTTTTTTTTCTTGTGTGTGATTATTCATGTCTGTGTATACAAGACGTATATGTAGGAATGTCTATAACTATTGTACACACACACTCTCTCTCTCTCTCTCTCTCTCTCTTCTCTCTATCTCTCCCTATCTATCTCTCTGGGAAATTCCCAGTAAACTGACCTAGTGCTAAATAATTCGGCTTTTGTTTTGATGGTAGTTTTGTAACAGATGGTGGTTGTTGCTCATGTGATTTTGGTTGCTGTTAGTCGTGGTGGAAATATAATAGGAGTGGTGGTGATGTGACCTGTTTGCTTGTCTCTCCTTTTCTTCTAAGATGTGTGTATGTGTGGAGGCACATGGCCTAGTGGTTAGAGCAGCGGACTCGCGGTCAAGGGATCGCGGGTTCGAATCTCAGACCGGGCGATGTGTGTGTTTATGAGTGAAATACCTAAGCTCCATGCGGCTCCAACAGAAGGTAATGGCGAACTTCTGCTGACTCTTTCGCCACAACTGGCTGTAATAAGAAGCTTGCTTCCTAATTACATGGTTCCGAGTTCAGTCCCACTGCGTGACACCTTGGACCAGTGTCTTCTACTATAGCCTCGAGCTAACCAAAGCCTTGTGAGTGGATTTGGTAGACGAAAACTGAAAGAAGCCCGTCGTATATATATATATATATAATATATATATATATATATATTATATATATATATATATATATATCATGAAGTATATTTGCCACTTAAATGTGGCTAACCCTAAGGGTGGATGCTACAGTAGCTTGTAGCCCCAGGAGGACACCTCCTCCAGCTGGTTATTGACACACTTTCTGTGCCCTATCAGTATGTAACGGCAAAAAGTGGATTTGTAAACAATATTATTGACGATGTAGGAGTCAGCTAGTAGCAATACTGATGTATGTATATATGTATGTATGCGTGTATGTGTGTATGTATGCGTGTATGTGTGTATGTATATATGTATATGTGTGTGTGTGTGTTTGTATCTGTTTGTCACCCCCACCACCACTTGACAACCGATGGTGGTGTGTTTACGTCCCCGTAACTTAGCGGTTCGGCAAAAGAGAACCGATAGAATAAGTACTCGGCTTACAAAGAATAAGCCCTGGGGTCGATTTGCTCCAGCATGGCCACAGTCAAATGATTGAAACAGGTAATGCCATATATATGTGTGTGTGTGTGTGTGTGTACGTATGTATATACAAATATATGTGTGTGCGTATATATAATAGTAGGCGTATGTTTTGTAATGGTTTATCTGTAGTGCTGGTGGTGGTGGTGGTGGTGGTGGTTGGAAGTCACTGAACTAAAATGTCAAACGCCCACCAACACGTTTCTACAATTGGTGTCATAGTCATGTCTGTGGCAACGACAATTATGGCTTATGACAATGGACAACTGAGTGTAAATCCCAAATCTGTAGACATTTGTGGGAAATCCCCAAGACGTGGGTGTTTAGGCTATGATTACACTTATTGATGTTGTTGCTATACACACCTACACACACACGTAACCACGTGTCTACACACGTTACGCCATGTCTTCCTCCCTCTTTCTCTCTTCCCCCCCTTTTTCGGATATATGATTCACTGACGATATATATATACGGCGCAATGGCCCAGTGGTTAGGGCAGCGGACTCGCTGCTATAGGATCGCGGTTTCGATTCCCAGACCGGGCGTTGTGAGTGTTTATTGAGCGAAAACACCTTAAAAAAAAACTCCACGAGGGTGATGATCCCTGCTGTACTCTTTCACCACTCTTTCTCCCACTCTTTCCTCTGTTGGCCTGCTCGCTTAGCCAGCGGGGTGGCGTCATTCGAAGGTTAAAACAATGCGAACGCATTGTGACCAGCGATGTGTAACAACATCTGATGGACTGGTCGGTCACGTAATCACGTAATATATATATATAATATATATATATATATATATATATATATATATATATATATCAACAATTGAGGGTAAAATTAATTAATTAATCAATTTCACAAGTGTTCAGTATGTAAAAGGACCATTTAAGGCGAATTCAAAATATTACATTATATAATAGGGCTTAGTAAAATAAATTACTTTGCCACATACTGAACTTAGTAGAAATAGCAGCCAAAAAAAAAATTTTCTTAGCATTTCTACTACTTAAAGAAAATTTCTCTCAGATAATGTTTACTCTAGACAGCTCACGAAGGTTTGGGGGTAAATACAGAAAAATATCACAAGTACATAGATCGTTTGAGTACGTCAACGTTTCAAGATTAGCCAAATAAAATCAGCATTTCTTTCGTCAGCTCAAAATTTCTTAATTTGGATTTGGGAACACTAAAAAGAAGGAACTTACCTATCAGCGAACTTGTCGCTTCAGATGAACCACTCCAACTAAACAGGTGTCAACAAATTCAAAATGCGCAGGCGTGTAAAATTCTGCACTCCCCATTCCACCCACGTGGTCTATCTAGCAAACATTATATTTTAACCGCGAGAACCGAGGCAGTATGACCAAGAGAAATGAATTATAATATCAACAATTGAGGGTAAAATTAATTAATTAATCAATTTCACCAAGTGTTCAGTATGTAAAAGGACCATTTAAGGCGTATATATATATATATATATATATTATACTCTTACTCTTTTACTCTTTTACTTGTTTCAGTCATTTGACTGTGGCCATGTTGGAGCACTGCCTTTAGTCGAGCAAATCAACCCCAGGACTCATTCTTTATAAGCCCAGTACTTATTCTATCGGTCACTTTTGCCGAACCGCTAAGTTACGGCGACGTAAACACACCAGATTCGGTTGTCAAGCGATGTTGGGGGGACTAACACAGACACACACACACACATACATACATATACATTTACAGAATAATTTATTATACACTAAAATAAATATATTCATCTCTTACTTGCTCTCTTTCTTTATATCTTATATATATCTTCTTTTTTCTTTTTTTTTTTGTAGGTTCTCCAGAATTTTGAAGAGGAATCAAATTTGGTAGCAAATCATTTTGTTGGCCATTTGAAGGACCTTCCAGGTGACAAGTCCACCTCTCAGCACATACCTGTCCCCTGGTATGTGTGTGTAGTTGTGCCATTTTGGTAGACTCAACAGAGAACAGCCAGGGGTAGGACAGCTCTCTGAAGGATGGTGAATGTAATACCTTGTGTTGAAGCACATCAAGGAAACGAGAATGAAGTGGTGATTAGTGTTCAGGGTAGAGTGGGTATTAGGCTTCATGGTACAGTGATCAGCGAGGAGGTAAGCATAGGGGACAGGCAGAGCGTGGACAACAACAATGGAGTCAACTATGCTGGAGGGTCTGATATTTGGAACCGAGGTGTAATGGACAGCGTAGAGTTAGGTTCCAGGGTGCAAAATGTTGTAAATGATGAAGAGGAAATGATAGAAAGTGTGAGGATGGATGCTGGGGTGGAAAATCTCACTGAAGAAAGGGGTAACCAGGTAGATACTGAGGGCGTGATGAGGGACAGTGATCGGGTGGATGCTGAGGATGAGACGAAGGAGAGAGATCGGGTGGATGCTGAGGGTGTGACAAAGGAGAGAGATCAGGTGGATGCTGAGGGTGTGACAAAGGAGAGAGATCGGGTGGATGCTGAGGGTGTGACAAAAGAGAGAGATCGGGTAAATGCTGAGGGTGTGACAAAGGAGAGAGATCGGGTGGATGCTGAGGGTGTGACAAAGGAGAGAGATCGAGTGGATGCTGAGGGTGTGACGAAGGAGAGAGATCGGGTGGATGCTGTGGGTGTGACGAAGGAGAGAGATCGGGTGGATGCTGAGGGTGTGACAAAGGAGAGAGATCGGGTGGATGCTGAGGGTGTGACGAAGGAGAGAGATCGGGTGGATGCTGTGGGCGTGACGAAGGAGAGAGATCGGGTGGATGCTGAGGGTGTGACAAAGGAGAGAGATCGGGTGGATGCTGAGGGTGTGACAAAGGAGAGAGATCGGGTGGATGCTGAGGGTGTGACGAAGGAGAGAGATCGGGTGGATGCTGTGGGTGTGACGAAGGAGAGAGATCGGGTGGATGCTGTGGGTGTGACGAAGGAGAGAGATCGGGTGGATGCTGAGGGTGTGACGAAGGAGAGAGATCGGGTGGATAGTGAAGTGGTAAGCAAAGGGAGAGGCCCTGGGGACACAAATGGTGTGAGTGCCAAAGTATTAGCTGAACAAAACAGCATAATGGAACAAAAAGCCTCAAACTATGGCAACAACAATTGTGGCAGCCATAATCATCTCCAACACTATCAGAGTATGGATGAGACGGGGTTATCAAACTACAGAAGACATTTATCTAGTGTGACCCCACACACTCCAACTCGTCTCACACTCTTCTACAAGCCATCAATGCTTTCAACCTCGGTGATTAAATACTTTCCGAAGGACGTGATAGTCCGTGCGAAAGGCGAACATGTGTCTTTTGGACGGAGACTCGATTCTGACGTCCAGCTCAATGACGATTGTATGTCGAGGAACTATGCTGTTCTGTGGTTGCCCGTCAACAACTGTGGCACGTTTAAACTGCGCAATATCAGCTCATCCAAGGAAGTGGTTGTCAATGATGTCATTCTCTACCCTAATTGCAAAAGTGAGATTATCTTCACCAGCGATAGTAAAATAATGCTTGATAACATTGAACTAACAGCAATGGTGAGAGAAGGAAGCCCTTCGTCAACACATTATGAAGTGAAGGTTGAACCTAAAATCTCTCGGAGTACTTCGTTGCAGCAAGAACCAACTTGGTGAGTTGTTTTAATGGTTTTAACCCTTTCGTGATCAACCCGGCTGAAACCGGTCTGGCTCTGAGTTCAAATGTCTTGTTTCCATAAGTTTTGATTTAAAACCTTCCACCAAATCTTAGTCACAATTTATGTTCCTAACACTAGATTAATGATAACCAAATTATTTTAGATTCAAAATTAATTGAAAGAAACACAGAGCATCTCAAAATAAATACAGTAACGCATAGGCGCAGGAGTGGCTGCGTGGTAAGTAGCTTGCTAACCAACTACATGGTTCCGGGTTCAGTCCCACTGCGTGACATCTTGGGCAAGTGTCTTCTGCTATAGCCCCGGGCCGACCAATGCCTTGTGAGTGGATTTGGTAGACGGAAACTGAAAGAAGCCTGTCGTATATATATATATATATATATATATATATATATATATATATGTATATGTGTGTTTATGTATGTGTGTCTGTGTTTGTCCCCCTAGCATTGCTTGACAGCTGATGCTGGTGTGTTTACATCCCCGTCACTTAGCGGTTCTGCAAAAGAGACCGATAGAATAAGTACTGGGCTTACAAAGAATAAGTCCTGGGGTCGATTTGCTCGACTAAAGGCGGTGCTCCAGCATGGCCGCAGTCAAATGACTGAAACAAATAAAAGAGTAAAGAGAAAGAGTAACGAAAAGGTTAGTGAGTTTTAAATGCTTTGAAAATGAAAAAAAGAATTCAAAACTATTTTTTAAAAAACTGTAAATTGAAAAGAGGAACTGATAGGGTCAGGAGTGGCTGTGTGGTAAGAAGCTTGCTTCTCAACCACATGGTTCCAGGTTCAGTCCCACTGTGTGGCACCTTGAGCAAGTGTTTTCTGCTATAGCCACAGGCTAGCCAAAGCCTTGTGAGTGGGTTTGGTTGATGAAAACTGAAAGAAGCCCATATACACACACACACATATACATATGATGGACTCTTCTGTCGTTAGGTAACGTATGAAGGTTTGACAATTTCTTACCAAACAACCACACAGACGATTTGTTTATAGTGATCAAATGTTTGTGTAGACATAAGCTCCTTCAAACTGACATTACCTGTACAGGTGCAACTGGGTGACACATGTCAGATGTCCAAATGATCGCAGAGTAACGTGAAATGAAATGCTTTGTTCAAGAACACAACGCAACGCCCGGTCTGGGTATCGAACCCACAATCTCACAATCATGAGTGCAGTGCCCTAACCACTAAGCCATGCACCTTCACAAAATAATTGGCACTCTGTTGCTTACAAAGATTGAGGGTTTTAGTTGATCTGATCAACAAAACAGCTTGCTCTTAAGGTTAACGTGCAAGTGGCTGAGTACTCCACAGACACACATACCCCTTCACATATTTCTTGGGGAGAAATACAGGTACTACTCATTTTTGCCAGCTGAGTGGACTGGTGCACTGAGAAATAAAGAGTCTTGTTCAAGGACTCAATGCGCCACTGGTACTTGAACCCTAACCACTAAGCCTTCATTATACACATACATACAGTCACGACTATTGAAAAGGTTGGAAGACGCAACAAGAATTTCTTTCCCCAGACACAACCAAATATGCTTCAACACATCAACTCACATAAAGAATCTTGCAAACCAAATCCAAAAATGAAATATATATATATATATCATCATCATCATCGTTTAACGTTCGTTTTCCATGCGAGCATGGGTTGGACGGTGCAACTGGGATCTGGGAAGCCAGGAGGCTGCACCAGGCTCCAGTCTGATCTGGCAGTGTTTCTACAGCTGGATGCCCTCCCTAGTGCCAACCACTCCGTGAGTGTAGTGGGTACTTTTTACATGCCACCGGCACAGGGGCCAGAGGAGGCTGGCAAACGGCCACAGTTGGTTGGTTCTTTTTACATGTCACCGACATGGACTCCAGTCAGGTGGCACTGGCATCAGCCACATTTGGATGGTGTTTTTACGTGCCACCGGCACAGATATCTTAACTACAATTTCCATTTGATTATTATTTTGATGTTGGTGTTGATGTACTTGACTGAATAGGTCTCCCCAAGCACAGCAGGTCACCCTACGAACCAAGGTTAGCACAGCAGGCCGTCCTGTGAGCCATGAACTCACTTCATTTGTTGGGTCTTCGAAGTCACAGCATATCTCCAGAGGTCTCAGTCTTTTGTCATTGCCTCTGTGAGACCCAACATATGAAGGTCATGCTTGACCACCTCATCCCATATCTTCCTGGGTCAACCTCTACCCCGGATTCCCATGAAAAATATATATATATACTGCCTATATGTTGGTTTCCAATTTTAGCACAAGGCCAACAAGTTTGGGGGAGGAGGTAAGTCGATGACATCAACCCCAGTGCGTAACTGGTACTTATTTTATTGACCCCAATTGGATGAAAGGCAAAGTCAATCTCAGCATAAATTGAACTCAGAACACAAAGACAGATGAAGTACCACTAAGCATTTTGCCCGGTGTGCTAACGATTCTGCCCGGTCACCACCTTAATAATATTGATATTCCTTTGTACTAAAGGCATGAGGCCTGAAGTTTGTGAGGAGGGGACTAGGACTAGTCAGCTACATTGACCTCCCCCCAAAAGGATGAAAGGCAAAGTTGACCTCAGCACAACCACATGGTTCCAGGTTCAGTCCCAAAGCGTGGCACCTTGGGCAAGTGTCTTCTACCATAGCCTCGGGCTGACCAAAGCCTTGTGAGTGAATTTGGTTGATGGAAACTGAAAGAAGCCCATCATATATATGTACATATATATATATGTGTGTGTGTGTTTGTGTTTGTGTGTCTGTGTTTGTCCCCCTAGCATTGCTTGACAACCGATGCTGGTGTGTTTATATCCCTGTTACTTAGCGGTTTGGCAAAAGAGACCGATAGAATAAGTGCTGGGCTTACAAAAGAATAAGTCCCGGGGTCGAGTTGCTCGATTAAAGGCGGTGCTCCAGCATGGCCGCAGTCAAATGACTGAAACAAGTAAAAGAGAGAGAGTATAGAAGAAATGCCACTTGGCATTTCACCCGGCACGCTAACAATTCTGCCAGCTCACCACCTTAATAATAATAATAATAATAATAATAAAATAATAATAATAATAATCTTTTGTGCTATAGGCACAAGGCCTGAAATTCGGGGGAGGGGGATAGTCAATTACATTGACCCCCACCCCCTAATATTCAAATGGTACTTATTTTATCGTGGTGGCACATGGCCTAGTGGTTAGAGCAGTGGACACATGGTCGAGGGATCGTGGGTTCAAATCTCAGAAACACCTAAGCTCCATGCGGCTCCGGCAGAAGGTAATGGCAAACTTCTGCTGATTCTTTCGCCACAACTTTCTCTCACTCTTTCCTCCTGCATCTTGCAGCTCACCTGTGATGGACCGGTGTCCCGTCCAGGTGGGGAACCTATATGCCAAGGAAACCTGGAAAACTGGCCCTTATGAGCCAGGCATGACTCGAGAAGGAACAAACAAACTTATTTTATCGGCCCTGGAAAGATGAAAGGCAAAGTCGACCTCAGCAGAATTTGAACTCAGAACGTAGAGACAGATGAAATACCACTAAGCACTTTTCCCAGTGTGCTAACGATTCTTATTTCTTTACTACCCACAAGGGGCTAAACATAGAGGGAACAAACAAGGACAGGCAAAGGGATTAAGTCGATTAGATCGAACCCAGTGCATAACTGGTACTTAATTTATTGACCCCAAAAGGATGAAAAGCAAAGTCGACCTCGGCGGAATTTGAACTCAGAATGTTAACGGCAGACAAAATACCACAAAGCATTTCACCCAGCGTGCTAACGTCTCTGCCAGCTCGCCGCCTTTGCAGTTCATACATATTCCATTGTGCAAAACTACTTTGCAAACAAACAACACGGAACTTGTCAAAGCTGGTGAATTTAACCCGGACTTGGATACACATCCAGAAGTATGAGGCCTGTCGTAAATTCTGCAATGCACCAATCACCGCCTGAAATTTTGTAAAACAATTTTCTAAAAGTACTTTAGTGATCTATCTCTTACCAATGAATTAAACGTGCTTGATATATACGCTTCCTTCTCAACAGGAACCGAGATAAGCAGTGATTATGAATATAAAGTGTTTCACTTGGTGGACAATTGGTGTAACACTTGTCGTAGATTAAAGGTTGTTGACATTAAGATAAGCGGTCCTTGTATTCATTGGCTGGAAATATGCTGGAGTACTACA
The DNA here is from genome assembly GCF_006345805.1 of Octopus sinensis. Classification (NCBI taxonomy): domain Eukaryota; kingdom Metazoa; phylum Mollusca; class Cephalopoda; order Octopoda; family Octopodidae; genus Octopus; species Octopus sinensis. The sequence goes on from NC_043023.1 coordinate 5,451,544, forward strand.
TGACTCGTAACCATCATTATTGGTGCCAGTTGACAGCTTTATCTCATATCCAAGAATGTAATTTCTCTGGTTTTTTTTGTTTCAGTCATTTTTTTACTTGTTTCAGTCATTTGATTGCGGCCATGCTGGAGCACCGCCTTTAGTCAAGCAAATCGACCCCAGGACTAATTCTTTGTAAGCCTGGTACTTATTCTATCGGTCTCTTTTGCCGAACTGCTAAGTTACGGGGACGTAAACACACCAGCATCGGTTGTCAAGCGATGCTGGGGGGGACAAACACAGATACACACACACACATACATACATACATACATATATATACATATATATATATATATATATATATATATATATATATATATATATACATATATATATTCTGGATCTTCCTTCACCTATGTTTCCGACGAAGAGCTCCGCTCTAAACGTTAAACCCACCTTCTATCCTGAGCATCCAATAATACTATATTTGTTCCACGTCATATGTATGTGTATATATATATAATAATAATGAAATAATAATAATGAAATTATTGTATATAGTGCTCAGGTGCACCACAACTTGTCAGAAAGTGCGTATAAAGCATATGCAGTAATGTACAAACGTCTGGAAAGCGAACAATGCATGAGTCAGATACATGCTTGCGTCTGTATGGAGGGGAGAAAATCAGGTGTAGTGTTAGCGAATCTCAGGAAGCATGGAAGTTTTGAAGGATGCAGTGCTCTGACAACTAACAACTGATGTCGGCAGTTTGTTCCATGCTTCATATATATATATATATACATATACACATATATACGACAGGCTTCTTTCAGTTTCCGTCTGCCAAATCCACTCACAAAGATTTTGTCAGCCCGAAGCTATAATAGAAGACACTTGCCCAAGTTGACACGCAGTGGGACTGAACCCGGAATCTTGTGGTTCGTAAGCAAGCTACTTACCACACAGCCACTCTGTTTTTTTTTATGGTTAGGTTCTGACCTGAGTCACAGCAACAAAGTCCGTCTGCCACACCTCTCTCTCCAACACAATTGTTTCGGTGTCCTGGATACATTCCAGGCCAATGTCTACAATCAAGTTGTCAATGTCTGACAACATTTTCCCCTTCTTACACCACCATGAAGTTGGTTCCATAAAAGTAATTTGGATGCAGGAGTGGCAGTGTGGTAAGTAGCTTGCTTATGCACCACATGGTTCCGGGTTCAGTCCCACTGTGTGGCATCTTGGGCAAGTGTCTTCTGCTATAGCCTCGGGCCACCCAAAGCCTTGTGAATGGATTTGGTAGACGGAAACTGAAAGAAGCCTATCGTATGTATGTATATGTATATATATGTGTGTGTGTCTGTGTTTGACATTGCTTGACAACCGATGGTCGTGTGTTTACGTCCCCGTAACTTAGCGGTTCGGCAAAAGAGACTGATAGAATAAGTACTAGGCTTACAAATATATATATGTATGTATATATATATATATAAAATACAAAATGGGACAAGAACGCAAAACATCCAGATAGATGATACAAAGAAAAAAAGGACGTGTCATTCTCTCCCTGTTTATTTCTGTGTTCCTTTCTGTCAAAGAGCACAGGCTCAAAACATAAAAGACTTTCTCACTTCCCAAACGTTAAACTAATACATCTGTTTGTTGTTTACACCACCTGTCTTCATCTTTTGTTTTTTTGTAAATTCTCACTATATATATAATGAGAGAGATGAAAGTTGGAATCTATGAGAATAGTTATTGATCACTACAGAATCCCACCTGCAAGGGATTGATGCTTGATGGGTTGAAATAATTATTTTAAAAAAATGTTCTTTTTCAAGCCATGCCAGGCTCATAAGGGCCGGTCTCCTGGTTTCAGTGGCGTAGAAATTCCCCACCTGGACGAAATGCCGGTCCATCGCAGTGTTACTCATTTTTGCCAGCTGAGTGGACTGGAGCAACGTGAAATGAAGTGTTTTGCTCAAGAACACAACGCGTCGCCCGGTCCAGGAATTGAAACCACAACCTTATGATCATGAGTTCAACACCCTAACCACTAAGCCACGTGCCTCCACTGAAACAATTCTAGTGATCAATAAAGATTCTTGTATCTTCCATCTTCTGTCTCTCTCATTAACCAAATATGTATACGTGGCTTTATTTGTGTGTGTGTTTAGGCAAGAGAGAGAACGTGTGTGTGTGTGTGTGTGTGTGTTTATTTATACATATGTGTATATTTATGTGTATGTATATGCTTCTTGCAGGATGGCCAGTAGTCGGAATGTTGGCGCCACAGCTCACCAGACTGAACACGTTCTCTCCTCACACCGAAGAAACTTGTATGCCCATTCCAGATTTCTCAGTTCCGGACCAGTCGAACATAGCCTCTCCAATGATGTCTCCAGAAATCTCCTCCCGGAGGAAAACTGAATATTTATGGGGGAAAAAATCTAAAATCCTGTTTATTCTGGAAGAGACTCTAAGATGCATACAGACATCTTTGATATTCACAAAATAAAGGGACTTCAGTGGGTTATATATATATATATATATTTTTTTTTTTTAAAGAAACCCTCTCATAGACTTGTCCTCATCTGGGCAAAAAAGGACACGTGTGCATGTGTATATGACTATATCAGTGTGTGAGTATATGAATATGTGTTCATGCACATATGTGCGTAAATGCTTAAAGTTTTGTGAATGGATTTGGGAGACAGAAACTGAAAGAAGCCTGTCATATGTGTGTGTGTGTGTGTCTTTGGGTTTTGTCCCACCCCCATCACCGCTTGACAACCAGTGTTGGTGTGTTTACAACCCTATAACTTAACACTTTGGAAAAAGAAACTGATGGAATAAGTACTAAACTTAAATTAAGTTCTGGGGTCAATTTGTTTGGCTAAAACCCTTCAAGGCAGTGCTTCAGCATGGCCACAGTCAAATGACTGAAACAAGTAAAAGAATATAATATATATATTTTTTTTTCTAGTTTCAGCTTAGAGCTGCGGCCATGCTGATGCACCGCCGTTATATATGTATTATATATATATATATAATGCAAATAAGAAAATGGAGAAACAATTTAGTTGGTTCATCAGCTTTCGGATATTAGAATGTTGACTTATTTATTTATTTAACACACCAGCATCGGTTGTCAAGCAATGTTGGGGGGACAAACACAAGCACACACATATATATGAGAACCATAATAACATATATATATGCTTTAAAATTCAATACATATAAGATGAAAGGCAAATTATAAAATATACAATTATAAAAACCTTAATATAAATTATTGATATATATATATAATGTTAGAGGATAAAACTTTAAAAAAAAATTTTATCAGGGGCCAGCTTATAAAAGGGAAGACCGATTAAGGTGAAATTATATGTATAATTATAATAAAGGCTTAGAAAAAATTTTCTAGCCTATATGCTGAGAAATAGATGCTAAATCGTCTCACCAGAAACATGTGGCTGGAAAGGAATCCTCTTACCACAGAACCACACCTCTGACTATAATGACAGATGATCAAAAAATTTTTTAAATCTTAATTTGTAATTGTGTAAATAACTTCAAATTTGTTATCTTGTTATCTACGGACTTAGCTAAAAGTCATTTGACTGGATTATTTAATTAGTCAAGAGAACAGGAAATAGGTGGGAGGCAGGAGTTTATAGATGTGAACGAGTGGAATTGAAGGGATTGGTTTTCAGTCAGATGAATTTCATGTGACTATGTCGAGGGGGAGGTGTGTGGCACTTGAATAACACAGACATACATGCAGAAATGTGTGCTTATTTATTTACATACACACATATGATTGTGTGTGTGTATAAATATATATATATATGTATATGTATATATATATATATTAAAATTATAATTTAGGGTATCTAAGAGATACCTCCACGCTGGAAATATGTTACTATCTGAGTATATTCTACTGATGAGGTAAAGCATTTCTTATGCAAAGCCAGAAATCTGGGATCTGGAATTATCCAGTAATTTTTTGCTAGTTCATCTTGTCTTTTTGTTTTATCTCCTGGTGCTGTATGAACATTTAATGTGGTTTTAGAGTCAAGTTTTGGCTGCTATTTCCAGCATGGAGGTATCTCTTAGAAACCTTAATTATAATTTTAATAATAATTATTACCTTTGAAGGTTTTTATTCCCATGCTGGTCACCTGATAAGATTGGTATTTAAATAACAATCTTATCCTTATTTATATAAATTCATATATATGTTTAATTTTGGAGAAACTGTATTTCAATTAAATTTTTTTTCTATATGCGTGTGTATGTATATGTACATACACACACACACACATATATATATATTAAAGAAAGCAAAAAATAAAACAAAAATGATAGTGTTCAGTAGTTGGTTCAGTATGATGGCCACAGGAATTTCTGTCCAGGAAAGTTGCACCTCATCTCCCTCTTTCTCTCACATACCCACTCCTTCTCTCTCTCTCTTATTATTACTCCCACTGCCACCATCAACACTATTACTTTTAATAAAACATCATCAACTCTCCCTAAATTTCTTTGTCTCTTTCTCCCTCTGCCTTCGCCACTGCCCTCACCATCTCTATGCCTACTATTGCTCTCACCCCAGCATGAGGAATAGTAGAAGTGTCATTGAATAGTGAAGGGGTCAAAGTGTGACACACTGACAAACAAAAATTAATTTTCGCATTTATTATATTAGATATACATATGAGAATATATAAAACGATATGCAATCTATCTGGGTGCCTTTTCAATACTTTGGTTTAAAAAGTCACGTCAGGTACAAGAGGTGATACATATGTGTGTGTGTCTTTGTGTCTGTTTGTCCCCCACCACTATTTGACAACTGGTGATGGTGAAACACATTCCTGTAACTTAGTGGTTCAGCAAAAGGCGACTGAATAAGTAACAAGCTTTAAAAAAAGGGAAAAAAGTACTGGAGTCAATCCATTTTACTAGAAATTTTTCAAGGCTGTGTCCCAGCAAGATGGCCACACTAGTAAAAAAAAATAATTTTTAAATGCAGTAATAAAAATCATTAATTTCCACCCCTGCGCCTCTCCTACTAGACAAACCACTTGGGTGTAATAAATTCTTCAAATATTTTGTGATATTTTAAAAACAAAAAAAAACCTGTCTACAGACAATGAATAGTGGCACCCACCCACCCCACACACACAAAAAAAACAAGAGAATCAAAATCATCATCATCATCATTGTTTAACGTCTGCTTTCTATGCTGGCATGGGTTGGACGATTTGACTGAGGACTGGCGAACCAGATGGCTGCACCAAGCTCCAGTCTGATCTGGCGGAGTTTCTGCAGCTGGATGCCCTTCCTAATGCCAACCATTCTGAGAGTGTAGTGGGTGCTTTTACTTGCCACCAGCATGAGGGCCAGTCAGGCGGTACTGGCAGCGACCACGCTCAAATGGTGTTTTTTACGGGCCACCTGCACAGTAGTCAGTCCAGCGGCACTGGCAACGACCTCGCTCAAATGTTTTTTCACGTGCCAGTCAGGCGACACTGGTAATGATCACACTCAAATGGTGCTTTTTATGTGCCACCAGCACGGAAGCCAGTTTGCTGCTCTGGCAACGATCACGCTCAGATGGTGCTCTTAGCGCCCCACTAGCACGGATGCCAGTCATCGAATTTGATTTCAATTTCGATTTCACTTGCCTCAACAGGTCTTCACAAGCAGAGTTTAGTGTCCAAATGAAGGAAAGGTACACATAAGTGAGTTCGTTACGCCCCTAGCATAGAAATATCCATATTTGTATTTGTAATTCATTAATTTCCTGTTGATTTGTTCACTTTCATTAACATGTTAATTGTTATGTTAACCATAACTACATCTCTAACCCCTTTGACCGTTGGTTTACAACAATATTTTGGTCATAATTATATTTCTTGATTGCTTTAATTAAAGAAGTCTTGCTGACATTTTATTTTATTTGTTTATTATTTTTTGTTTTTATTTTGAAGTAACTTTAGGTGTGACTGCGCAGTTAAGAGGCTTTCGGGTTCAGTCCCACTGCATGGCACCTACTATATTCTAGGACTAACCAAAGCTTTGTCATGTGTACATATATATTACACATACACACGCATATCTATATACATACACAGACGTTCAAATACACATACACACACATATAGGATATGGTGAATAAACTGTCATCTAAATTACGCAAAAATGAAAATAACACTGACATCTCATTTTAATAGATACATTTACCAAAATTACATAAAAATATCTTGAAATACTAAAGAGTAAATTTATTCAATAAAATCACCATTGGCTTCAACAATGGCCTCTTGACGACTTCAGAATCTCCTGCGACTCTTCTGGATGGTCTCCTTGTTTAAGTTGGTGAATGCTGCCATAATCCTTGCCTTCAGTTCATCTTTGGTGTTACAAGAAGTTTTGTTCGTCTCTAGCTCAACTGCACCCCACACATAATAATCAAAAGGGTTAAATCATATGACCGACATATGTTTCAATGGATACATTAAAATTTATCCAGGAGGAAAAACAATGTGGAATATCAATATCATCAGGGAGGAGATTATAAATAACAGCGTTCATTAATAAGCCATTTTTACAGATGTAAGAAATTATATAATATATGAAAAACATAAGGTGGATAGAGAATGCTAGTAATTTTAAAATAGTGTTCAGAAATTTAACGTCATAGGACGAGAGAGAAAGATAAAGTAAAAGGAGTTATGGAGGAATAAACAAAAAGTGAATGACAAATGGGTAGAACTGATAAAGGGATGTATGGAATGAAAAGAATAAAGTGTAAGTTACAGATATTATTAGGCAAAGGGGGCAGATATTATTTGAAATAGCTAAAAGTGTGTTTTTTCTGATGTAAACACGTTCTTTATAGGTATTGATGTGTGTGTTTGGAAAAAAGGATAAATAGCTGTTCATCCGTACAAAGAGGGCAAAATGATTTGCCTTTATCATAGGGGAATGATCTTGACCAAAAGTGTTAAATCTGAAAGTAATCCTCCTCCAAACCCAAGATCAAAACAGTTTGAAGCCGACCTCAGGTCTATTGTTAAGAATATTAAATTCCACCATTCCCTCTTAAGGAATTGATATTAGAGATATCTACATAATATTACCAAGGAAATTTACAGCATGGAAAGTCTACTTGTTCAATTAGATAAAACTGGTAACGTGAATTACTTAAACATGGATTATTACCTAAAATTACTCAGGAAGAAAACACAAAATATACACTACAAGACTATTAGTAAAAATGCTATCAGGAAAGCCAACCTGGAAGCTAAGAAAATTATGGAAAATGAAGGCTGAACCTTTAAATCCAAAGCAACCCCATTTTATTTCAAAGAACCACAAACCTAGCTCCTTCAATAACCAAACTCTCTGTCTTATCTGTCCTTCCATCTCCAATATCAGTTTACTTAGCAATATTCTTGATAAGTACATTCTTACTTTAATGAAAAAGCTTAAACTCAACTTATGGTCTAATCCATTCCAGGTATTAGACTGGTTCAACTCTATTGATAATAAACTAAACATTAAATTTATCCAGTTTGATGTTTATAGGTATTATTCCTCTATTAATCCCATCATCCTTAATAAAACCCTATGGTTTATGCATAATAAATCCGGCCTCACCTGAGATGAAATTAATGTTGTTTTAGCAGCTAGAAAATATATCAAATTTGATAATAAATTTTGGGTTCGAAAAGATAGACCTGATTGCTTTGATATGACAATAGGAGCTAGCGACTCCGCCCAAGTTTTGGACCTGGTCGGTATTTATAATCTATCTGAAATGGCTGACCAATTCCCATATATCCTCGGTAATTATATCATGACAGCAGTCTTCTTTACCTCCAAAATATCTCTAATCAAAAATTACATATTTTAAAAAATAATCTAATTGAATTCTTCAGCAATACAGGCCTAAGTATTATCTTTGATGATGACAGAACAAAAGTTAATTTCCTTGACCTTCCACTCAAATCAAATACAGCTTTGTATTTCCCATACTACAAACCTGCAACCAATCTAAAGTATATCAATTTTTTAGCAATCATCCTACCAATACAACTAAAAATCTAGTTAAAAACATTTCATTTAGACTCTCTAAATTATCCGCTAATGTTAACATTTTAAATAATAATGCTGACTTCTATAATTCATCTTTATCAAAGGCAGGATATAAGGAGCAAATTAAGTATTACAACCTGCTTGATCCTAGTTTAACCTCTGATAATCAGGTTGATAGTAGTTGTACTAATAATAATAATAATAATAATACTCATAATGTTTCTTCCATAGATAACAATCTGATAATAATTTCTTAAATCGAAATATTCAAAAAGCTAATCTTGGTAAATTTTAAAATAAACAGGCTAAGGGAGGTAACTATACTTATCCACTCCTGTAAAAAAAAAAAAAAAACTCCAGTTTTTTTGTTTTTTTAATGAGGAATCTTCCTATAAATTGCTTAACCCTAGAGTCAAGACTATTGAAAAGGTTGCAAGACGCAACGAAAATTTAAGGAAAATAAAAATAAGAAATAAGTGGAAATTTCACTGGTGAGTGTGTTACATTATAAGGCACAAAAACAAAATGACAAAAAGAAAATTAGATTAAGTAAATAATTAAAAATAATCCCTCTCTACTTCCCGCAAGATTTAAATTACTGCAATAATTCGATGAAACAACGGAGAAGAAAGTTTACCACGTTTCTCTCTCTCTATATATATATAAATATAAATTAGTCTGCGAATTATCCTACATTCAAAAACATAATATGTATGTACATATAAGTATGTGTAAATGGAAAAATATATATTTATATATATATATATATATTTGTGCATATATGTATGTGTGCATATGCATATATATACGTTCCTCGTGTATATGCAGATTAGTTTTGACATAACTGTAATACCTTTATGATATATTGATTGTAAAATTACTATCCTCATAACTTTCAAAAATATCTGTTTATATATTATATTTTATATTATATCTATTATGAATAACAGAATACATCTAATATTAATAATATTAGTATTAACTTATTATTGTATATGCTTATAAATGCAAATATGTATGTATATTTCAGTATATATATAGGTATTTATGTCTATATATATAAGTATTCAAATGTGTGTGTATTTTATTTATTTTATATTATATTTATATTTATTTATAACTTAACATTATGTACTTTATAATCTCTGGCGAAGCCTAGAGATATACCCAAGTACCTCATTTTCATCTGAGTAATAAAGGTAGAATGAGGTACTTTTATCTATAGGCTGAAACAGCTGTAAGTTATTTTACCAATTTATGTTCATGTTTTTTATTTTATAATAATTACTAGTATCCTTATATATATTTTATATTTTGTATGTAAAGCATAATATGTTATATGTATGTATATTATTGTAATTATCAGTTTAGTAAATAAATAAATGAGTTAAAATAATATAATGTCTAAAAGTTGATGAACCACCTATCATCCCTCCATTTTCTTTTTGCTATATATATATATATCATCATCATCATCGTTTAACGTCCGTTCTCCATGCTGGCATGGGTTGGATGGTTCGACAGCGTTCTGGGAAGCCGGGAGGCTGCACCAGGCTCCAGTCTGATCTGGCAGTGTTTCTACAGCTGGATGCCCTTCCTAATGTCAACCACTCCGTGAGTGTAGTGGGTGCTTTTTACGTGCCACCCGCACAGGTGCCAGGTGAGGCTGGCAACGGCCACGGTCGGATTGGTGCATTTTACGTGCCACCAGCACGGAAGCCAGTCTAGGCAGCGCTGGCATCGGCCACCTTCAGATGGTGCTGTTTACGTGCCACCGGCTCAGGGATCACAACTGCAGTTTACATACATGTATATGTATATATATATATATACATACATACATACATATATATATATATAAATAAAACAGAAAATGGAGATAACATTGAGGAACAACAATTGACTTGTATCAATTATTATTTATTAATTATTTACAAAAAGACTATCCCATCTACAGCCGATGTTCTTTGGTATCTCCTTTATTGTGATAGAAATATATATATATATATCATAGTTGGTAATAAAACTGATTTGAAACATGGAGCTTCATCAGAGTGGAAAATAAAAGAGTAAATAAAAAGAAGAGACAAGAAAAGAAGAAGGAAAGGTTAAATATGGTGAGAATCAAGTCATGCTGTGTGTGTTTCTCCCTAGGACGCTGGTTCTGTGCTGTTTGTCCCTCCCACCATCGATTATCCCTTAGACAGTTATTTTAACCTCTAACTCATTCGCATATACAGATGTATATATATATGTGCGTGTGTGTGTGTGTTTATATATGAAAACAAATCTGAAAAGAATGACGGGGGTTGGAAGAGCAAGGGAAGCAACTCTTGCACTTTTTATATTTTTTTACCATTCTTAGGAATTAGAAACGAAGTCCTAATTCTTGGTTGATTGCATCCAATGAAGGGAACAATGAGAGTTCAGCGGTCCCGTGACTATAGAAGTGTTTGGAAAATCAGTTGGGAAAGATTATGTTGAAAACAGCGGAAATGAAGCATTGTAAGGTGTTTCTGTTTTTCTAAAGCATATGCAGTAATGTACAAATGTCAGGGAAGTGAACAGTGTATGAGTCAGATACATGCTTGCATGTGTATGGAGGGGAGAAAATCAGGTGTAGTGTTGGCGAATCTCAGGAAGCATGGAAGTTTTGAAGGATGCAGTGCTCCGACAACTAACAACTGATGCCGGCAGTTTGTTCCATGCTTCAGCAACTCTCAGCGTGAAAAAATGTTTCCAAAAGTCATGGGAGCTGTGCTGTTTTCTGACTTTGTAAATATGTCCACGAGTGTTAGACAGGTGGAGTTTGAAAAGGTGCACAGAGTTATTGTTAGTAAGATGGTTAATAATTTTATGGGTGTCTGCCAAGTCAGCTGCCAGACGTCAGAGTTTCAATGTGTCCATGCCCAGGGAAGTAAGGCGTTCAGGATATGGCAAATGCCTGATGGAGGGTATTCTCTTGGTTGCACGTCGCTGAACGGTTTCCAGACGAATGAAAGACGTTATCTATAGTTTTGTTGTTTCAGTATGTTGGTAAAGTTTTAATAAATCTTAATTTGGTGACTTGAAAACAAATATAAAAACACTTTAGCTTTTATTTGTTAGTTTTACATCTGTTGTTGGACATATTGTAAAAGTCTTAACTGAGCATTATGATAGTTAATTCACTAAGTGTATGCATTAAGTGACAGGTGAAAATTAATGAACAAAGTATTGAAATTCAGTTTCCTTCAGTAAACACATTCTCTCCCTCCCAATCTCCCTGTCTCTCCACGACAGGCTTCTTTCAGTTTCACCATTCGTATCTACATTCCTGGCATCCAAATTATTCGATGATTCAATGATTCGCTAATGTCACCATCATCATCATTTAACGTCTGTTTTCTGTGCTAGCACAGGTTGGACGGTTCGACCGGGGTCTGGGAAGCCAGGAGGCTGCACCAGGCTCCAATCTGATCTGGCAGAGTTTCTACAGCTGGATGCTCTTCCTAATGCCAACTGAGTGTAGTTGGTGCTTTTTACGTGCCACCGGCACAGGTATCACAACTACAATTTCCATTTGAATTTTTATTTTGATGTTGATGTAATTGACTCAATAGGTCTCCAAGCACAGCAGGTCGCCCTACGATCCAAGGTAAGCACAGGTTGTTCTGCAATCCAATGTGTATATATAAAATTGATATAAACAGCAGTTTGCAATGTTTCACCAAAAATGAGTCACTAAATGTGACCAGGGTGTTAGGAAATACCTACATTGCTAGAAAGAAGAGCTAAACTGCTGTAATGCTGTAGTTTTAAAGCACATGAATGAAAGCATATTCACTAACAGAACCACAATCGTCTGAAAAGTGCAGATAATTTTCCATCAGAAGCATATATTGTCATCATCATCATTTAACTGGCAGGGATGCAGGTGTGGTTGTGTAGTAAGAATATAAATAAAAAAATAAGTGCACCCTTTTAAAGCCTAACCAGGCTCATGGGCCCAGTTTCCTGGTTTCTATGGCATATGTGTCCCCCAGCTGGACGGGACGTCAGTCCATCGCAGCGTTACACATTTTTTTCCAGCTGAGTGGACTGGAGCAACGGGAAATTAAGTGTTTTGCTCAAGAACACAACATGTCACCCGGTCCAGGAATTGAAACCACAATCTTACAATCATGATGCTGACACCCTAACCACTAAGCCACAGTAAGAATATATATAAGAGATATTTTCTTGGTCCACTTTGGATTCCCTTGATAATACTGTGTTTGCATATACTTTCAGACCTATTACTTTGGTATTTTATATCTTTTTCTGCACCTAAATATGTTGGCACAATAGAAACGATCATTTGTAATATATGGTGTGATCATCAATTAACCCATAAAATGCTGGGATTTGGACTCACATAGCATGTGCTGCTGAACACATTTTATGAAAATAAGACCACCATGCACACATAAAAAACCAAAAAATAGTTAAAATATCTTCTTAGTATATAATGGTGGCAAGTTTTATATCATCAGAAAAGTCATTAGTTGAGCTTTTAGTCCTCTTGCATTCTGGGGGGTATCAGAGTGTTTGAGTGACATTAAACCTCAACAAACGCATCTATCTGGGTCATAATCGTGGCCTGTCGACTTGCGTCTGATGGCCACGATCATGGACCATCACGCTTTATGTGTTAACCCTTTCATTACTGTATTTATTTTGAGACGCTCTGTGTTTCTTTAAATATGCTAAAAGGTTAAACTGGTCAGATCCAACTCTACAATATCATTTCTAGAAATTTGCAATCACATCATTGGAATCTCAAAGCTATGAGATAATGCAGGATCAATTCAAAACAATGGGAATACATAAGAATTACATTTAATCTGAATGCTTGAGGGTTAAACTGGCCAGATCCAACCCCAATATTCTGTCTGTTTTATGTTCAAACTAGCCAAATCTGGTCTCTCACATCTATCCTAAAATGCCATTCTTAAAATAACCAGTCACATCATTGAAACCTCCAAGCTACAAGATGATGCTTGATTAATTCAGAACAATGTGGATAAATAAGCGTTACATTTGACAGAGTGACCTGAATGCCAGAGGGTTAAACCAGCTATACTCAACCTGCTTTGAAGGCCAGATCCAGCCTCTCATACCTAACCTTCAATGTCATTCTAAAAATAAACAATCGCATCATTGCAATCTCAGAGCTGCGAGATAATGCAGGATTAACTCCAAGCAATATGAATAAATAAGCTTTACACCTGAACAAGTAATGAGAATGCTGGAAGGTTAAACTGACCAGATCCAACCTCTCACACCTCTCATACAATGTCATTCTAAACTAATACAATCACATCACTGAAATCTCAAAGCTTTGAGATAACACAGGATTAATTCAAAACAATGTGGATAAACAAGCCTTACATTTGATAGAGTATTCTGAATACTGAAGGGTTAAACAGGCCATATTCAGACCAGATATTCTGTTTATGTTCAAACTGACCAGATCTAGCCTTTCACACCTACCCTACAGTGTCATTTTAAAAATAAACAATAGATGTGTAGCTTTGAGATAATGCAAGATTAATTCTAAACAATGTTAATAAATAAGAGGACCGTAAATCCTCGAGTATAGTCCGCCTTTGAGTATAATATGCTGGGGATTTTTAGGGGGCTGTACCTCTGAAAAACCTAAACCTGGTGTATAATACGCACCCCTTCTCTAACTTGAGTTGTGCGTAATTAAGCCAGCAGCACCTAGTCGAACAAACACTTCCACGCATGCGTAATACAATAATGGTGATGTTCTTAACTGTTATATGGGAATGTAAATATGTTTGCAAATTGTTTTTGTTACATGTTATTCTGTGTTCTGAATACTTTTGTTTTAATAAATGCTGCTTACTGCAAGTTATGGATGATTCTTTTATGGCTTCATTGCTTTCAGGCTTAGCTTAAGGTATTTTCGCGTCTGACATCACAAAATGCGTCTGAATAAACATTGCCGGACAACAAATAGAGACTCGGACATTGCTTAGAAAATATTTTTCATTTTTAACCTCGTGTATAGTATGCACTTGGGATTTTGACCTTTAAATTTGGGGGAAAAAAATTCCGATTATACTCGAGGATTTACAGTTATCTGAATGTTAAAGGGCCAAAATATTCTCCTTGTTTTATGTCCAACTTGAGCAGATTCAGCCTTTCACACTTACCCTACAGTGTTATTTTTAAATAAACAATCCCATCGTGAAAATCTCACAACAAAACAATGCATGATCAATTCAAATTAATGTGAATAAATAAGTATTGCATCTAACAGTGCAATCTGAACGCTGGAGGGTTGAACTGGGCCACGTTTGGCCTCTCACACCCACCCTACATTCTGAGTAATCTAAATACGAAAGAGTAAAGAAAAAACAACAAAGAAAATAGATGTGTAGAGAATTTATCTCAGTATATATGTGTTCATGTAAGCATTATATATATATATATATATATGCATGTATACATTGCATGTGTATGTATGTGTAATATATATATATATATGTGTGTGTATATATATATATATTAGTTTTACAATAAAAACAAGAGAAGAACAGTTCAGGATGGTTCTGCTGTTATAAGTTCAATTCACACAGATTCTCTTTGTCCATTATCGTTATATATATATGTGTATATGTATATATATGTGTGTGTTTGCGTGTGTAGATAAATATACGTGTGTGTGTTGCCTCTGTATTATGAAATGAAGATCAGCCTGTAGGTACGTAAATGTATGTATATACATATATAAATGTGTGTGTTGTGGCGTGTATGTATAGATGGCTACAAACAGTTTATTGTTTTCCAGTTCTCGAGTGTGTAAAATAAGTCTGTGGTTAATGGATGCAGGAGTTATGCATGTATGTATATTTCTTGCCCTACAGATATTTATTATTATATACATTCAATGGATTTGTACACATATGTGTATATATATATATATATATGTGTGTATATATATATATATATATGTGTATATAATATATATATATATATATATATATATATATAATATATGTATATATATATATAATATATGTATATATATGAGTGTGTGTGTATATGCATGTGTGTGTATGTATATATATATTACATACACACTCATATATATACACACACACACTTAAGCATACACATGTAGTGTCCATGAAATCCTGACGCACAAGAAATTTATCAACATTTTCTATATATTACATATATTATTAACATAGTGTGTGTGTGTGTGTGTATATATATATATATGTACATATGTAATATATATATATATATATATATATATATATATAGACACGTGTGACATATTTATGATGTGTGTATATATATATATATATATATATATACACGCACACCAATATATGTGCTTGTGAGTATATAATATAAATATTCACACACACAGAAAATCCATACATATACAAATATATATGTGTATATATATATATATATATATATATATATATGTATATATATACGTGTGTATATATATATATATTGTATATATGTATGTATGCATGCATGTGTGTATATATATTGTGCTCTCACACACACACATATAAATTTACATATCCACACTGCTCTGGAAGCTGTGTGTAGTATGGGAGTGAAGCAGAGATGGGCATGGCGGCAGATAGAAAACAAGATATATTGGTGGGGGTTCAACCCCTGGGACTTCTCGCCAGAAAAAGAAAAGAAATGTTTTTTTTTTCTGATTTAAGCACCAGGCCAGCATTTTTGAGGGGAGGGAGGAGGGGGGAGTTAAGTCAATGCCACTATCCCTCTAGTGCTCGACCGGTCCTTTTTTTTTCTTTAATCAACCTCCACACACACCCATCCCCACAAGAAAAAAAAAAAAAGGTGAAAGGCAAAGATGACCTTGGTTGTATTTGAACTTTCAGAATGCAAATGAGCCGGAACAAATATCACAAAGCATTTTATCCGATGCTCCGAAAATTCAGTCGATCCACCATATTGAAGTTAATAATACAGGGAGGAAAAAAAAAAAAAAAAAAAAAGGGTTTTAAATTTTGGTACGATTTTGAGGGGTGGGGCCAGTCGACTACATTGACACCCCACTCCTCTGCCAAGTGTAATAATTTCATATTCAGGGATGAAGGCCAGGAAATCTGGGAAAGTAGGACCCCAGAACTTTCGACTAGTATTTATCTTGATTTTTTTTTTTTATCCCACTTTCTGAACCCCAGAAAGATGAAAGTGTAAAGTTGAATCCAGCGGGGATTTGAACCTAGAGATATTGTCAAAAGGACTTTACTGAATGAAAACCAAATTTCCTGGCAATCTTTTTGGGTTTTTTTAAAAAAAAACACAAAAAAAAAATCTATTTCCTTTGTTTTATATGGGCCCATGATGGCAGCAGACTTGTAGGGTGGAGGTGGCAGAATCAGTGGTGGAGCAGGTGAGAGGGCAGAGAAAAATGGAGGTAGGACGCATTCAACGGAATTCACAACTCTCCTACCCATCCACCCAACTATTTACGCACACCTGTATGCAGCTGAATTATTTGGTTTACTGCCCTCCCAACCCCACCACCCTCGGGATGTTAAAAAAAAAGGGGCCAAATTGTTAAGTGTTGACCACAGTGGGATTTGATCCCATGACTTTGAAATGCACTTCTCTTACATTATGCGCCAGAAATTGTTAGTAATATTTGTTCCCACTTAGAACAAACCATATTGGGATAGGTAAACATTGGCTTTTGGTGCAATATGCACGTTTATATCACGAGCAGGGAGACAAATTCCTGTAACCTCCAGCGCTGAGACCACCAGATCCCGTTATTTCAACCTTCATTGGTCTCATCAGTGATGGATGCTCCACCTCTAGAGATAGCAGCGATTCATCTCCCCACAGTGATATATAGAATAACAATGCTACAACAGGCACTGGTATCGCAATTAGCCAGTGAGCTTGCTAAAAATATATATATTAGCAACAGAGGAAGTGTTAATACTGTGGGGTAATATTTATGCCCACTTAAATGTGGAGGCTCTGTTAGAACAGACTATACTGTGGTAGATACCATGAGAGAAACTCTCATATTGCCATTTGGTGCAAAATGCATTCTTGTTTATATATTTCTAGTGGGGAGATAAATACTTGCTACTTCTAGCACTGAGAGAGAGAAACCACCAGATCATGTGATTTCAACCTTCATTAGTCTCATCAGTGATGGATGCTCCACCTCTAGAGATAGTGGTTCATCTCCCCACCAGTGATATATAGAAAAATCAGTGGTACCAGAGCAGGCACTGGTGTTGTGATTAGCAAGTGAGCTTATTAAAAGGTACATATTAGCTATGGAGGCAGTGTTAATACTGAGAGGTAATATTTATCCCCACTTAAACATGGATCTTCTCTGTTAGAACAAACTAGGCTATGTGAGAAACCCTCATATTGGCTTTTGGAGCAAAATGCATGCTTGTTTATACTGCTAGTGAGGAGATAAATCCTTGTCACCTCCAGCACCGAGACTACCAGATCACTTAATTTCTACCTTCCTTGTTTCATCAGTTATGGATGCCCATCCGCTGGATAGCAGCAACTCATCTCCCCACCAGCGATGTATAGAAAAACAGTGCCAGAACAGGCTCTGATGTTGCAATTTCCTCTCAGTTTTAATTCTGCCTCTCTTTCACTGATATTTTGGCAGTGGAGGAAAGTAGAGTGACAGTTGATAACATCAGATGATTAGTATTACTCAACCAAGGTCCATATAAGATTTAGTTGTTAAAATTTATCTGCAATAGGCATTGGAGTGGCTGTGTAGTAAGTAGCTTGCTTACGAACCACATTGTTCCAGGTTCAGTCCCACTGCATGGCACCTAGGGTAAGTGTCTTCTACTATAGCCTCGGGCCGACGAAAGCCTTGTGAGTGGATTTGGTAGACAGGAACTGAAAGAAGCCCGTCATATATATGGTATATATGTGTGTGCTTGTGTGTCTGTGTTTGTCCCCCCAACATTGCTTGACAACCGATCCTGGTGTGTTTATGTCCCCGTAACTTAGCGGTTGGGCAAAAGAGACTGATAGAATAAGTACCAGGCTTACAAAGAATAAGTCCTGGGGCTGATTTGCTCGAGTAAAGGTGGTGCTCCAGCATGGCCGCAGTCAAATGACTAAAACAAGTAAAAGAAAAAAGAAAGAACAATAAAAGTGTTTTGAGAATTTTTTACTAAAATTCCTCAGAATATTTAATTATAAAAGAATCTTTTATCTTTTACTTGTTTCAGTCTTCAGACTGCAGCCATTCTGGGGCAGCACCTGGAATGATTTTTAGTTTAATGACTAAACCCCAGAACTTACTTTTGTTAAGCTTGGTACTTATTCTATTGGTCTTCTTTTCGATGAACTGTTTAAGTTATGGGGACGTAAACGTACCAACACCACCTGGTATGTGAGGGTGAAGATACAGACACAAAGATATATATACATATACACATGTGTGTGTGTATATATATATATATATACATACACACACATATATATACACACATATAAACATATGCATACATATATACATACATATATATGCTTTTGGTGCGAATATATATGCATATATACATACATACCTATATATACACATATATGCTTTCAATGCGAATACATATATATATATATACACATACAGACACACACAATGGGCTTCTTTCAGTTTCCGTCTACCAAATCCATTCACAAGGCCTTGGTCAACCCAAAGCTTTAGTAGAAGACACTTGCCCAAGGTGCCATACAGTGGGACTGAACCCAGAACAATGTGGTTGAGAAGCAAGCTTCTTACCACACAGCCATGCTTGCACCTATAATAATAGTATTTTTTAAACATTGAATGACTGTGGTGGGGGGGATGGGGGGCAATAGAATAAAATAGGAATCAATGGGGTCCACAGTTAGGATATGGTTGAAAGGATGAAAGGCAAAAACCAACCTCAGGGGACTTTGAACCCAGAATATAAATAACCAGAAGAAATGCTAAGCCCTTTGTCTGGCAAGATAACAACTGATGATGATAATAATAATAATACTAATAATAAAAATCTTGAGGAGTACATGGAGGAATTAGGGGCTGCAATAAGGGTGGAGCACCTGCAGAAAACAGCACTGTTTGGAACCACTCGAATACTCCGGATGGTGCTCGAAAAATAAGCTGACACCGTAGTACATCTCCAGCGTTAGAAGATAACAAAATAATAATACTAACCCTTTTTACTATAGGTACAAGGCCTGAAATATTGCGGGAGTGGACTGGTCAATTACATCGACCCCCAGTGCTCAACTGGTCCTTATTTTATCAACCCTGAAAGGGTAAAAGGCGAAGTCGACCGTGGCAGAATTTGAACTCAGAACACAAGGACAGATGCAATGCCACAAAGCATTTTACCCAGCACGCTATCAATTCTGCCAGCTCACAAGGTCACGAAGCCTGAAATTTGGGGTCAGGGGGATAAAAGGGTAAAGACCCCCTTCAGTTATGAAGGGCCATGGGATTGCACCTAGAAAGTTCCCCTCTGAGGCACAAGTCCAGGCAAGGTTGTTTATGGAAGACCAGCAATCGCCCATGCATACCAGCCTCCCCTCTCCGTGCCACCAATGTTATCCAAGGGAAAGGGCAAAGGGGTCGATACACCTTGGCACCTGTGATGTTGCAATTCATTTCTACAGCTGAGTATATTGGAGCAACGTGAAATAAAGTGTCTTGCTCAAGAACACAACATGCAGGTTAGCCCGGGAATCGAACTCACTACCTCATGATTGTGAACCTGATGCTCTAACCACTGAGCCTGACCCCAGAGCTCAACTGCTACTTTATTTTATTGACCCCAAAAAAGTGAAAGGCCTCAGTGGAACTTGAACTCAGAGCATTAAGGAGTTGCAAAAATTGTATCTCAGCATTTTGTCGGACATGCTAATGGTTCTGTCAGCTTGCCCACCATAACCCTTTCGTTACCGTATTTATTTTGAGATGTTCTGTGTTTCTTTCAATTACTTTAAATATAACAAAGAATTCAGTAAAATAAC
The DNA here is from genome assembly GCF_006345805.1 of Octopus sinensis. Classification (NCBI taxonomy): domain Eukaryota; kingdom Metazoa; phylum Mollusca; class Cephalopoda; order Octopoda; family Octopodidae; genus Octopus; species Octopus sinensis. Next base: position 5,471,705 of record NC_043023.1, read on the forward strand.
TTAGTTATCATTCAGCTAGTGTTAGAAACATGAATTGTAACTAAGGTTTGGTGGAAGATTTTAATTCAGAACTTATGGAAACAAGACATTTCTACAAGGAGCCAGAGCTGGTTTCAGCCAGGTTGGTAACAAAAGGGTTAATAATAGTTTCAAAATTTTGGTACAGGGCCAGCAGTTGAGGGGATGGGATGTTGACTACATTGGCCCCAGTATTTGGCCGCTACTTATTCTATCAACCACCAACAGGATGGAAGGCAAAGTTGACCCCAACAGAATTTGAGAATGTAAAGATGGGGCAAAATGCAGCTAAGCACTTTGTCTGATGTGCTAACGATTCTGTCAGCATGCTGCCTTGTATGAATATAATTACTGGTTTCAAATTTTGGCACAAGGTCAACAGTTTTGGGGGAGAGGGTAAGTTGACAGCATCAACACCAGTGCGCAACTGGTACTTCTTTTATCAACCCCGAAAGGATGAAAGGTAAAGATGATCTTGGTAGAATTTGAACTTAGAATATAAGGACAAAGAAAATACTGCTAAGAATTTCGCTTGTCATGCAAACCATTCTTATGTCTTGACTGCCCACAAGGGGCTAAACACAGAGGGGACAAACAAGGACAGGCAAATGGATTAAGTTGATTATATCGACCCCAGTGTGTAACTGGTACTTATTTAAACTTATTGACATGCTAACCATTCCGCCAACTTTCCACCTTAGTAATAATAATAATAATAATAATAATAATAATCCTTTCTACTATAGGCACAAGGCCTGAAATTTTGGGGAAGGGGGTTAGATGATGACCACAATGACCTCAGTGTTTTCACTGGTACTTGTTTTATTGACCCTGAAAAGATAAACGGCAAAGTCAACCTCAGTGGAATTTGAACTCAGAACAGAAAGATGGACGAAGTATCACTAAGAATTTTGCCAAGCATGCTAATGATTCCGCCAGCTCACTGCCTTTTTAATAATAATAATTGTTTCTAATTTAGGCACTGGACCAACAATTTTTGAGGGAAGGGATTTGTCAGCTGATTACACCGATCCCAGTATATGACTGGTACTTTATTTTAGCAACCTCGTAATGGATGAAAAGCCAAGTTGCTCTCAGCGAGGCTTGAACATGGGACATAAAGATCCAGGAGAAACACGAAGAATTCTTGCAATGCTCGACCGATTCTATCAATCCACCGCTTCATGGACGCTCCTAACACGACAGAAAATCTACAGGAAATGAGAGAGAGGTATAGAGGCGATCATATACATGTGAGGACCCATGGCTGTGGGTTTAGGGTGTTGCAAATCTTGAGAGTAAGATTGTGATCTTGATTCCTCAACTGGGCGTTGCATTGTGTTCTTAATGCTAAATAAACACTTTTTACTTGTTTCTGTCATTTGACTGCGGCCATGCTGGAGCACCGCCTTTAGTCGAGCAAATCGACCCCAGGACTTATTCTTTGTAAGCCCAGTACTTATTCTATCGGTCTCTTTTGCTGAACCGGTAAAGTAGCGGGGACGTAAACACACAACCATTGGTTGTCAAGCGATGTTGGGGGGGACAAACACAGACACAAAAACATACACACACACACACACATATATATATATATATATTAGACAAGCTTCTTTCAGTTTCTGTCAACCAAATCCACTCACAAGGCTTTGGTCTGCCTGAGGCTATAGTAGAACACACTTGCTGAAGGTACCACGCAGTGGAACTGAACCCGCAACCATGTGGTTGGTAAGCAAGCTACTTACCACACAGTCACTCCTACGCCTATACATACATACATACATATATATATATACTCTTTACTCCTTTTACTCGTTTCAGTCATTTTGACTGCGGTCATGCTGGAGCACCGCCTTTAGTCGACCAAATTGACCCCAGGACTTATTCTTCGTAAGCCTAGTACTTATTCTATCAGTCTCTTTTTCCGAACCACTAAGTTACGGGGACCTAAACACATGGTGAGAATTTACAAAATAACAAAAGATGAAAATGGGTGTGTATGTATATTAATATACGTATATATGTGAGTGTGTATATATATATATATATATATATGTGCATACAGACCCCGCCTTAATATATATGTTTCTTTATTACCCACAAGGGGCTAAACACAGAGGGGACAAACAAATGAATTAAGTCGATTACATCGACCCCAGTGCGTAACTGGTACTTAATTTATCGACCCCGAAAGGATGAAAGGCAAAGTCGACCTCGGCGGAATTTGAACTCAGAACGTAACGGCAGACGAAATACGGCTACGCATTTCGCCCGCCGTGCTAACGTCTCTGCCAGCTCGCCGCCTTAGTACTTAATATATAGACCCCATCACAGAAATTGACAGCTACAGTATTTCATCGGCCCCTGCAGAAAGGATAAAAGGTAAGATAAATTCGACTTTGACAGGGCTGGAATTTGATTTCTAATATAGGAGCAAAGGAGGAAGGACCTGAGGGCTTTTAAATAGAAAAGGGACCCCAATTGATTATTGATTACACAGACCCCTAAAACTCCTTGTGGTAATTTTCCTTCGTTTTTAATTCATCAGTCAGTCGAATCTACAGATGGATAGGAATAAAGGGTCAAGTGATGTTGGTGGATCTGGGTTAAAATACAAAAGACAAACACACAAAGAGGGATGACATGAACTAAACACCACAAGGTATTTTCTCGGAGGCTTTACTGATTTATCAGTACAAATATTTGTGAAGGGTGAGGGTAAGATTTTAGTTTGATACAAGGGTGCTGGAATGGGATGGGAAACAAGTGAACTGAGAGCGTAACGGGGGAAGGGTTAGGGCCCCGAATCTTACCCCACTCCCGAAGGACAGGGGTAACAAAGATAGGTGGAGGAGGGGAGTGCCCGGGAGGAGATAAAATATATGCCCCGCCGTCATCGCCACTGCCACCTCCATGTGCTGAGCTCAGAAACCTCCCCTTCCAACCCAACCTTCTAACCCTGACCCCACCCCCACCAATAATCGATTCCCTACACTTTTGCACAGCCATCGACCTTGGCCAACACAACCACCACCATTACTAGGGTCTTCACATCATAATCATCATCCACCACCACCACCATCAAAATCATCCCCTATAACAATCATCATCATCATCATCATGGTCCTATTTGTTGTTACCTCCAACACCACCATCAAAACCATTAGCTACACTATCATCGCCACCACCACCATCGTTGACACCATCACTATCTCATCACCATCACTACCATCATTATCACCATCACCATCACCCGGACTGTCCGTCCTCCCTGTTCCGGAAGAACCCCTTCCCGGTTGTGCACTCCCGGACAGTAACGGTGACCTTGTTGGACGTGACGTCGGTGATGAACACTTGGTCAAGTAAGGGTTTGACATTGGGCGGTGGGCACCAGTAGGTCCTCCGCTCGGGGCCTGTCCCTCCTCCACCCACACCGCCCATCGTTGCGCCCCCGACCCCGCCGGCTCCGCCGCCGCTGCCAGGGCCGCTCTTGTTTTCGGTGTCTGTGCCGTACTCCAGCCCATCGTAGCTGCCGTCCCTCTCCCTCTCTCTGTCCCGATCGCGGTCCCTCTCTCGGTCCCGCGACACAAACGAGATCCGCTTGCCGGACTTCTCGGATCCGTGCCGACCGGATGAGGACATCGTGTCCTCGTGGCCGTCCTGCAGCTGACCGAGAACGGCCCGAGACTCCCCGCTGCCAACACCGCCACCGCCGCCCACGCCAGTGCACATGCCCCCACCGACACCCACACCGCCACCTGGGGCGTTGCTGCCGCCACCGCCGGTAGCACCACCTCCACTGCCCCCTCCACCACCGCCGCCATCTTTGCTACACTTGTGGTGGTGGTGGTGGTGGTGGTGATGGCGGTGGTGCTCCTTATGCTCTGCCCGTTCACCGCTGATGCTGTCGTCATGGCCGCGGACGCGGAGGTGGGGCTGGCAGCGGTCGTCGACGACGCGGATCCCGTCGACACCCCTGACGACGACCCCACGCCAACACCGGAGCCCTTGTCCTGCTTGCGCATCGTGTGGTGCGTTACGTTCCCCGTGGATTTTATGACTGATGAGGGCCGGTTGGAGGAGGAAGTCGAGGACAGAGACTTCGCGGAGGCATTTGACAAGGAAGAGGATGAGGTGGAGGTGGAAGAGGAGGTGACACCCAATGTGGTTCGGTTCTTTGGGGGTCTACCTGGGCCCCTCTTCACAGGAAGGTGGTGCACCTGAAGTGAGGAGCTGTGTGACCCACTTGGGTTCGCGTCCATTAACCCGCCACTTGATCTCTCACTGGTCTTACTGCTGCTGCGATGTGCCCCGCCACACGCCCCCCCTCCGCCACCAGATGTGTTGTTGCTATTACTACTATTACTGCTGCTGTTGTTGTTGTTGCTGCTGCCTGCAGTCATTTTGTCGTCGAGTCCCTTGTGGGACGATGGCCGCTCCCTGTCTCTCTCCCTCTCCCGCTCTCTCTCCCTCTCTCGGTCCCGGTCCTTGCGGCCGACGTCCGGAGGAGGCGGAGGGGGAGGCGGAGGAGGGGGCACAGCCGGCAGGCCTCTGTAGGTGTCGCGGGGCCGGTATTTGCCCGACGCCGCACCCTCGTTGCATGCACTGGTCGATGAGGACGAGGCCGAACCGGTCGAGGAAGTCGTGTTGTTGTTGTTGTTGTTGCTGCTGTTTGTGGTGGTGGTCGTGGTCGAGCCACACAGGCCCTGGTCGATGTGACTGACTGACTTCCGTCGGCAAGGAGGACTTTCCAGCTCCAGGTCCGAGCCATCTCCAGTGTCATCTGTTGCTGAATCCTACAAAGAAAAGGGAAAGATATAAGCTTTTGTTAGCATCAGAAGAATTTAGGGGTTATTCTACTTCACTTTTGTATCTGGTTTGCAAAGCACCTTATGTGAATTTGTGTTGGGAACAAATTTTGTTGTATCTGGGGAGAGTTTTACTGCTTTAAGGTAACACACTCAGCAATTTAATTTCCACACATTTATTTATTCCAGAAAACTTTGTCGTTGCTGTTTGTTTGTTTGTTGAGCGAAGCGGTCTTCGTCCCAGAGCTCGCAAGATCGCGCCTCTGTAGTGGGAGAAGTCCGGAACGTGGTCCTTTGCTATTCGTAAGACCCGCAGAAGAGAAAGCAGGTCAACCCCCGACACCGAGAGCATCGACAGATGGATGAATGCGCATCCAGGCTCAGCGGTTGCGTAGGAAGTCGGGGACAAGAAACAGGAAAAAAGAGTGAGAGAAAGTTGGAGCGAAAGAGTACAACAGGGATCGCTACCACCCCCTGCTGGAGCCTCGTGGAGCTTAAGGTGTTTTCGCTCAATAAACACACACAACGCCAGGTCTGGGAATTGAAACCGCGATCCTCCGACCGCGAGTCCGCTGCCCTAACCACTGGGCCATTGCACATCTACTGTTGTTGCTGTATCAATGGATTTTGACTCTAAATAAATGAGTGGAAATTCAACTGGTGAGTGTGTTATACTATGGCACTATGACTCTCCTCAGACACAACAAGAATTTTGAGGTTACAGGAAATTTTGCTGTAAATATTTTTGTCATACAAAAATAATTCACTGCAAGAAATTTCATTTGAAATGACCTCAACACATTTGTTTAATATTTGATGTTGAATAAACACTTGCTTACTTAATGTTTTTTTAATAACTTTTTATCATTCTGTTTATTTTCAAACATTTGAATAAAGGTGCCTAATTTAATGTTTTTATGTCTTTCGTCACTCTGTTTTATATTTTAAAATATTTGAATAAAGACTTGTTCGTTTAATGCTTTTATAAAACTTTTCATCATTCTTTTATTTTATAAAATTTGAATAAAGACTTGTCCGTTTAATGCATTTTTATAACTTTTTGTTATTGCTTTTTATATAATAAAATTTGAATAAAGACTTGCCTATTTAATGTTTTTATAAAACCATTCATCATTCTTTATTCTGTGAGTAAAGACTTGTTAGTTTTAATGCTTTTATAAAACCTAACCTTTTTAATTTAAAAATATTTGAATATTGACTTGTCTATTTAATACTTTTATAAAAAATTATTATCATTCTTTCCCTTTATTTTAAAAAGATGCTGATATAATTCACATTATCATTGTCCATGCAATGAATTTATCTCACAGCAAATTATCCTATACAGCAAAATTTCGTAAGGTAAATTCCCCAAACACATAACTTATAAACATTCAACGGATCATGAAATGACTGTTTCGTGACAGGGGATTTAGAAATAGATGTTAAAACTATTTAAAAAAAGTGTTTAAATATTAGTTTCACATTTTGGTATACATACATGCAAAAATGATAAAACAAGATGTATTAAAGTCTTTTTTTATGAATTCCATGTGCACTAATGGATTCCCACATGAGTATCCAGTAAAAGAATTCCTGCTGTATCATAGCACATGGTGTCTAATTCCTGAAGAGGACCTTTGAAAAGCACACTATAAGTTTTTTTACCCATACATACACAGATATATAAATACAGACACAAACATTTATATATACTCTTTTACTCGTTTCAGTCATTTGACTGTGGCCATGCTGGAGCACCGCCTTTGTAAGCCTAGTACTTATTCTATCGGTCTCTTTTGATGAACCGCTAAGTTACGGGGATGTAAACACACCACCATCGGTTGTCAAGCGATGTTGGGGGACAAACAGACACACAAACATATACACACACATACATCATCATCATCGTCATCGTTTAGCGTCCGCTTTCCATGCTAGCATGGGTTGGACGGTTCGACCGGGGTCTGGGAAGCCAGGAGGCTGCACCAGGCTCCAGTCTGATCTGGCAGTGTTTCTACAGCTGGATGCCCTTCCTAATGCCAACCACTCCGTGAGTGTAGTATACATACACACATATATATACATATATACAACAGGCTTCTTTCAGTTTCTGTCTACCAAATCCACTCACAAGGCTTTGGTCAGCCCGAGGCTATAGTAGAAGATACTTGCCCAAGGTTCCAGGCAGTGGGACTGAACCTGGAACCATGTGGTTGGTAAGCAAGCTACTTACCACACAGCCCCTCCTGCGCCTATTTTTATACATATATTTTGTGTAGGTAGTTATGGTAAATCCCAGCTGTTGTCTCTCTCTCTTTTCTTCCTTCATTAGGGTCATCTGTGCTGGTCCTAATTATTGTCTAAATATAAACAATTCATCCAAATGTAAAATTTGTATTATTTAATTTCTCTGTCTGAAGAATTTCTAACAGGGAATTCCTTACATGTCCACCTAACATATACAATTTTGTAACCCCTATTAGGGATCTTTACCTTTTGACCAACAGATTTTAAAAACAATTTTTTGTAACTAAACACTTTCAAACTTTAGACACTGGTAGAATATGTCATATAAAACATCTTTTACTCTTAGCGTTTTTGAGAAAAACTTATATTTACAAAGTTATATTTACAAAGTTATTTCATGTTAAAGTTGTCGTATTTTGGTAATTTCAACCAATCAATGATGTGTATTCAGCTGAATAAAATTACTGCCATTGTTTGTCACTGTTATTTATGACATCGTTTGTGCGTTTGTACTGGTTTTAGCTTTAAGGTTTTAGGGTTAGGGTTAGGGTTGTCATAAATAACAGTGACAAACAAAATATACACTGCTGATAGTTCTTGTTGACAAACAGTGGCAGTAATTTTATTCAGCTGAACACACGTCACTGATTGGTTGAAATTACTGAAATAGGACTACTTTAACATGAAATAACTTTGTAAATATGTTTTTCTTAAAAACGCTAACAGTAAAAGATGTTTTGTATGACACATTCTACTAGTGTTTGAAATTTGAAATTAGGGAGAATTTGACTGAGATGAAGCTGAAAGATGAAGACAGAAATAATAAAATAGAGAGGAGAGGAATGAGGGGAATGGGGGGGGATACTTACTTGTAGTTTTACTCGCTTGGGTCTTGGGCCTTTTTTGTGTGGGAGGACATCTTTGTCAGTCTGACTGTAATAGGGAAAAACAAGATATCTTTGGTTTAGTAAAGGACCACATACAAAAGAAATGAGAGAGGGAAAGAGAGCAGGAGAGAGAGAGAAAACAATAGGGAAAGAGAGAATAGAGAGAGAAAGGAAAAGTAGAGTTATTATATATATATATATATAGGGAATTGTATCAGACTGCCAAAAGAGAAGCTAGGAGACAGGTTTATTTAGCCAGAGGGGAAGCAGATAAGAAAAAATTTGCCAATGTTCTGCGCCGTGAGGACCAAAGACTGGAGGTGTTTCGTGTTGCAAGACAGTGTGTGAGAGAGAATCGTGATGTGGTAGGAGAGAAGTGTGTTCGCATGGAAGATGGTTCACTTGCGCTAAATGAGGATGCAAAGAGAGAGGTTTGGAGATGCCACTATGAAAGGTTGCTGAATGAAGAAAATGAATGGGATAAAGGGAGTCTGCCGAATGTTGACCCAACAGAGGGACCAGCTATCCGAGTTGATAGTTCTGTGGTAGCTAAGGCAATTAGAAGCATGAAGACAGGGAAAGCCCCAGGCCCATCAGGAATCACTGCAGAGATGCTCAAAATGTCTGGTAGTGTCGGCTATAGCCTAGTCACCCATATAGTAATCAGGTGATACACAAGGGGTCATACCCAATGACTGGTGTAGCAGTATAATAGTCAACTGCTACAAAGGTAAAGGTGATGCCCTAGATACAAATAACTACAGAGGTATCAAGCTGTTGGACCAGGTGATGAAGGTTACGGAGAGGGTCATAGCCCAACTAATTAGAGAGAGAGTTAGTTTAGATGAGATGCAGTTTGGGTTTGTGCCAGGGAAAAGTACTACTGATGCTATATTCCTGGTAAGGCAGCTGCAGGAGAAATACCTAGCCAAAGATAAGCCCCTGTACCTGGCTTTTGTTGACATGGAGAAAGCCTTCGACAGGGTCCCCCGATCCCTTATCTGGTGGGCAATGAGAAAACTAGGGATAGATGAATGGTTAGTGAGAGCTGTGCGGGCCATGTATAGGGACGCCGCTAGTAGGGTGAGGGTTGGAAATGAGTACAGTGAAGAATTCCGGGTAGAGGTAGGGGTCCACCAAGGCTCAGTACTCAGCCCCCTCCTATTTATCATAGTCCTCCAGGCAATAACGGAGGAATTCAAGACAGGATGCCCTTGGGAGCTCCTCTATGCTGATGACCTTGCTCTAATTGCTGAGTCGCTATCAGAACTGGAGGAGAAGTTTCAGGTGTGGAAACAAGGATTAGAATCGAAGGGCCTCAGAGTCAATCTAGCTAAAACCAAAGTCGTAATCAGTAGGAAGGTAGACAAATCACAAACACCTTCAGGTAGATGGCCCTGCTCGATCTGTAGAAAAGGTGTAGGTAGAAACTCTATAAGATGCACCAAGTGTAAGCTATGGACACATAAGAGATGCAGCAATGTCAAAGGAAGGCTAATTAGGAAGATGGTTTTTGTATGTGGCAGATGCTCAGGAACAATAAACACTGAAAATGCTCTGAGACCAACTTCCATCACTTTCCAGGGAGAAAAACTAGAAATAGTTGATAGTTTCCGTTACCTAGGTGACCAAGTCAGCAGCGGGGGCGGGTGTGCTGAAAGTGTAACTGCTAGAGTAAGAATAGCTTGGGCAAAGTTCAGAGAGCTCTTACCTCTGCTGGTGACAAAAGGCCTCTCGCACAGAGTGAAAGGCGGACTGTATGATGCGTGTGTACGAACAGCCATGCTACATGGCAGTGAAACATGGGCCGTGACTGCTGAGGATATGCGTAAGCTCGCTAGAAATGAAGCCAGTATGCTCCGATGGATGTGTAATGCCGGTACTCACACTCGGCAGAGTGTAAGTACCTTGAGAGAAAAGCTGGACCTAAGAAGCATCAGTTGTGGTGTGCAAGAGAGACGTTTGCGCTGGTATGGTCATGTGGCGAGAATGGATGAAGATAGTTGTGTGAAAAAGTGCCACACCCTAGCGGTTGAGGGAACCTGTGGAAGAGGCAGACCCAGGAAAACCTGGGACGAGGTGGTGAAGCACGACCTTCGAACTTTAGGTCTCACTGAGGAAATGACTAGAGACCGAGACCTCTGGAAGTGTGCTGTGCGCGAGAAGACCCGGCAGGACAAGTGAGTCCACAACCCGTGGCCTTCTACATGGGATGGAGCCAGCCTACGTATGCATACCTTCCCTTCTTGGGACACAAAACTCTACTTGTGAAGACGTGTTGAGGCAAGTGAGGATCAGAATCGAAATCGATCAATGGAAATTGCGGATGTGCTACCAGTGCCGGTGGCATGTCGAAACTCTGCTTGTGAAGACCCATTGAGGCAAGTGAGGATCAGAATCGAAATCGATCAATGGAAATCGATCAATGGAAATTGCAGATGTGTTACCAGTGCCGGTGGCATGTAAGAGAACTTTCCGTTTCGCGACCGTTGCCAGCACCGCCCCGTTTCGTGTCCGTTGCCAGCCTCGCCTGGCCCTCGTGCCGGTGGCACATAAAAAGCACCATCCGTTCGTGGCCGTTTGCCAGCTCTGTCTGGCACCAGTGCGGGTGGCACGTAAAAAGCACCCACTACACTCACGGAGTGGTTGGCGTTAGGAAGGGCATCCAGCCGTAGAAACACTGCCAGATTTGACTGGGCCTGATGAAGCCTTCTGGCTTCACAGACCCCGGTAGAACCGTCCAACCCATGCTAGCATGGAAAACGGACGCTAAATGATGATGATGATGATATATATATATATATAGATATATATATATATAATTAATAATATCAGGGTAATAAAGATTTTAGAAATCTTTACTACCAGTGTCCTAGCATATTAAAAAATTAGTCAATAGACTATATATTATTCATATAAAATACAGTTTACGTTTAAACACATTAAGGTTTCCATCATAGGAATGCTTTACGCTAGAAAGAACAGCTGAAGTCCAAACCACTAATTATTGATAAATTCTCAAAGGGAATGAAAAATAAAAACATTTACCATCTATCTCCTGGACCATGGTTTCTGACTTATTTTACCAAATAAAATAATTTACTAGGCGAAATCTTCTGGATTGGCCTCGCGTTTATATGTTTAATCTAGGCGTCCCTGTTGAAGAAGACTTCGCCTAGCAAATTATTTTATTTGCTAAAATAAGTCAGAAATCATGGTCCAGGAAAGAGATGGTAAATGTTTTTAATTTTCATTCCCTTTGGACTTCAGCTGTTCTTTCTAGCGTAAAGGATTCCTATGATGAAAACCTCTTAATGTGTTTAAATGTACATTGTATTATATATATATATATATATATATACATCATTGTCCATGCTGGCATGGGTTAGACAGTTTGATCAGCAAGCTGAGGGGCTGCACCAGACTCCAATCTGATTTGGTATGGTTTCCTACGGCTAGATGCCCTTCCTAATGCCAACCACTCTGAGAGTGTAATGGGAGCCAGTTGCGTGACGCCAGTATCTGCCACGATTATGATTTTACTTGGTTTGATGGGTCTTCTTCTCAAGCACAGCATATTGCCAAAGGTCTCAGTCATTTGTCATTGACTCCGTGAGGCCCAATGTTTAAAGGGTGCTTTTTATGTGCCACCAGCACAAGTGTCAGAGTGTGACACCAGCAATGGCCACGTCTTCTAAACCACGGCACTTTGCCAAAGGCCTTGGTTCATTGTCTCCGTAAGATCATGCTTCACCACATACATAATAGTATGTAGGATGTGCTTTTTTTATTTCTAAATGTGTAGCAGGAATCTTTAGTAATAAAAACCCGGGGTCACTATATCTGATGTAAAAAAAAATATACAATTCCAATTCATTTGACTTTTAGCAACGTCATCAAAAAAGTCTGACCATTCAAAACTTTATGTGGAACCGGATCTAACCACAGTTTCATCTTTGATAACAAGGCATGGGTGTGTGGTAAGAAGCTTGCTTCCCAAGTACATGGTTCTGGTTTGTGTGTGTGAGTGTTTCAGCATTTAGACAATGCAACAGAGACTTTAAAAAGTGACTTTTACTTTGAAAAGAAGGGGAGGAGAAAAAGTTTTTGGGAGAGAGAGAGTGAGAAATATATATATATATATATATATATATATATACATATATATATATACATAGATAGATAAATAGATAGATAGATAGATAGATAGGTAGTGTGGTCATCATAGTAACAAACAAGGTTTAATTAAAAACATGGAAATTTTAAGTAGAAGTCTATCAACACAACGTAGCTTAAAAAAAAAGGCTTTCACTATATAACAATACAGAGTTATTATTTTGGGTGTGTATGTGTATGTGTGTGTGTGTGTGTGTGTGTGTGTGTGTATTTCTGCATGCCTTTCAACATACAGACAACACAACAGACAGGCGTGTTCAAAAGTTTGAAAGATCTTGTTTTAAAAATTAAAATTACTATGCCCAAATACAATTCAATTCAAATATATACAATGTATATATTTGGGCATTTAATATAAAAATTCAAATTTTCAAAACTACGTTCCAAAATTTTGGGCATGACTGTAAACGTTAAAAAAACAACTTTCACTACAATGACAAGTTGTTGTTGAGAGAAAGTGAGAGAGAGAATAAAAATTTGTTTGAAGAAACCAAAAACATGTTGTTGTTGAGCAAATCAATGTGATCGTTGTAGTAGGCTTCAGTTGAAGGGGCTGTTTCATCTTGACTGGGTCATTACTCGGCAGCATGGTGACAGTTACAGACTAGTCTATATATATATAGGTATGGTAGCCTTCAACTAACACTATCTTTTCCGAGACCCTTCGGCACAAGTTGACCAAAATTGAGAGTATGATAGAAGAAGGTTTGCTCTTTCTTCCATAGAAGATAAAATTCAAATTGGACCATATTAACACCAAAAATTATTTACATCAAAAAGGTGCTTTTTTTTTTCTATGAAAATCCCTATTTTTATGATTTTTTTACTGCTGTGTCACCATTTTTCGGTGTATTTCAACCAGAAAAATGTTCACTTAAAGAGAATAACAAGCTACATGATGCAAAATATTTACTTTTCAAAAATTCCAATTCTAAAGGGTCGAAACAAACCCGAGCAACACCAGGTGATACTACTAGTAAATATTATAGAACCCAGTTTATTGATTTGCCTATAGAGCTAAGACAGCCTTGGTAGCAATACTGATAATAGGATAGTCATGGTGATGGTGGTGGTGGTAGCGATTACAGTGCTTGTAGCAGTATTAGTAGTAATATATGTGGTGATGAGTGTCATGTTAGTGATGATAATAGTGCTTGCAGTAGTAGTAGTAGTAGTTGTTGTAGACAAAGTGTTTACATTACCTGCTTTTAAATGCTTCTATTAATCGCAAATCCAATATATTTTCTTCTGGTTCCCAGGTGTTATATCTGAAATAGTAATAACAGCAATGATAATAATAGTACTCAATAGACACCAAAAACATTGCAATTGACATAGACACAGAAATCAGGGAATCAGACCACAATCACCCACAGAAATATTTAGGGATAGACAAAACAGCTAAAATACAAGACAAAAATGAAAGAGAAAATTATGAGACAGTATTACAGAAGAGTTAGATTAATATAAAACACTGAACTCAATGCTTAAAACAAAAGAATAGGGATAAACACACTAGCTGTACCAATCATAGATTAGTTTCAACATAATAAACTGGAAGATCAGTGAATTGAGAAACCTAGATAGAAAAACCAGTTATTAACAGCATAGCGAAGTCCCTAGCTCAAAGCAGACACAGACAGAATATATCTACCCAGCCCAGGATAGAGAACTACTATAAAATAACAAGAGTTGGACTAGAAAGGTGCTTAGAAACAAAAAGTATAAGACTACTATATGAAAAAAAAAAAAAAGAAAACACTTTTCTCCAGATACAAGGAAGTGACAAAATACAAAACCCTTATCTCAGATGACAAAATACAAAACACTTATCTCAGATGACAACATAGCAGAAATGGTCAGAGACAAAAAAAAGCAAACAAAAACACAACTACAAAACATAATAAAGAAGAAATGAAGAAAAAAATCACTCAATGACAGAATGATAGAAGAAGGCTTGCTCTTCCTTCCGCAGAAGAAAAAATTAAAATCGGACCATGTTAACACCAAAAATTATTTACATCAAAAAGGTGTTTTTCTTTTCTATGAAAATCCCTATTTTTACAATTTTTTGACTGCTGTGTCATCATTTTTCTGTGTATTTCAACCAGAAAAATGTTCACAAAGTTTTACAGAGAAGAAGTGAGCCTAAGTAAAAACTAAAAATGGCTCAAAAACTCTGGACTAAAAGCAGAAATGAAAGGACAGAAATGAAACTTGCTACACAAGTCCAATGCCTGTCTACAAAGAACTATAAAAGCAAAATAATGATAACAGGCCCTAACACCAAATGCAGAATGGACAACCAGCACAATGAGACAGTTGCCACATCTTCTCTGGCTGTCCAGTCCTTGCCAAATTTTAGTATATATACAAGCATGATTAAGTAGTTATATTCAATGGAAAATATGCCAACATTACAACATTAAAACTGACATGAAATGGTATAAACATGTACCAAACAAGGTACATGACAAGGACCAGGCCACAATCATCTGGGATATGTCTGTTCAAAGAAAAGCTAATCACTCAGACATTATAATCAAGGATTGGAAAACAAACACCTACTTAGTGATGGACATTGCAGTCTCTTCTGGCAAAAATGTTGCCCAAAAAGAAGTGAAGTTGTCACAGATCTCAGAGATCTCAAAATTGAAGTATTCAAGATGTGGAGCATGAAGGTGAAAACAATACCAGTAATAATCAGAGCATTGGGTATGATAAAAAAAAACATAAAAATGTAGAAACATTACTTGGCCCCTCCACACTACACACTATCCCTAAAATAGTCCAGCTAAGAGGACAAAAGCTGAAGAATGTTTCTGGAAGACTACAAGCATCACCCAGGAAATTAGGAGAAAATTCATCAGTTTGTGCATAAGGATCATTAGGGGACAATCAACGACATTACTGATGTTGCTGGTATGTCATATGGGTTCATGCAGGCAACCCTAGCATCTGGATTCTTCACAATGACAATGCACTCTATCACCAAGTTCTCTTCACTCGTGTTTCTCACCAAAAGCAACATGGTATCACTTCTGCACCCACCCTATTTACCAGATTTAGCACCCACTGGTTTCCATCTCTTCCCCAAGATGAAAATGCCGATCAAAGGTCACTGTTGTAACACTTGTCGAGATCCAGAGCAAATCGCAGAAGATCCTTGACTCGCTTATGGAAAACAACTTCCAGGCCGGATTCCAAAAGTAGCAGAAACACAAGGACTGGAGTATTGTTGCACAAGGTGACTATTTCGAAGGAAGTGATGTTAAAACTTAGGTAAATAAGTTATTTTTTAATAAACATAACTAGTTTGGGAACCTTTTGATACCACCACACCATTGTCACCGTTCAATGTCTATTCAGCTGGCAAAAATGAGTTTTACCTGTATCTCAAAGGGCCAGGTCTTGTCACACTCTGTGTCATGCTGAATCTCCCTGAAAACTACATTAAGGGTATACCTATTTCTTTACTACTCACAAGGGGCTAAACATAGAGGGGACAAACAAGGACAGACAAACGGATTAAGTCGATTATATCGACCCCAGTGCGTAACTGGTACTTATTTAATCGACCCCGAAAGGATGAAAGGCAAAGTCGACCTCAGCGGAATTTGAACTCAGAACATAACGGCAGACGAAATACCGCTAAGCATTTCGCCCAGTGTTCTAACGATTCTGCCAACTCTGTGGAGTACTCAGCTACTTGTACACTAATTTCACAAGCAGGCTGTTCCATTGATCGGATCAACTGTAACCCTTGTTGTAATCCATGGAGTGCCAGAATCTTGTCTACCACATGAGCTCTTTCACCAAAGCCACCAGACGAATAAAGCCTGCCCGTTCTTACTGCCCAAACGAAGGAAGTGGAGCAATCTTCACAGTGGACTCAGCTGACAATCAAATCCATACCACACGACAGCTGGTGTTCATCATAACTTCACAAGTCAGCAATGATCACACACTGGATGAGAGCATTCAGGAGAGTTTCATTACTCTGATCACAATACTGATAATAATTTCAAATTTTGGCACAGGGCCAGCAACTGCTGGGGATGGGAGGGTAAGGCAATTACACCAACCCCAGTGCTCATCTGGTACTTAATTTATCGATCCCCAAAAGATGAAAGGCAAAGTGAACCCCAGTGGGATTTGAACTCAGAACGTAAGGACAGATGAAATATCGCTAAGCATTTCGACCGGCATGTGTTGCTTACTTTGAAACAGGGGAAAAGAGCAGATGTTAGGGGCAGAGAACTGCCAAACGGAGAGCAAATGGGAGACCTGGATGATGGTGGGTACAAGTATTCTGGGGGTCCTGAAGCTGGACAATATCTTGCATACGGAAATGGAAGACAGGGTCACCACAGCATATTTGAAGAGCCTTAAACTTCTCTTGAAGTCAAAACTAAATACAAGGAACCTTGTGTCTGCCATCAACATAGAGGCTGTTGCTATAGTCTGCTGTAGTGCACCCATTCTGAAATGGACGTGAGCAGGGATTGACCGTCTCGGTCACACTACCAGAAAGACGATGACAATACATGATGCCCTCCACCCTAATGTGAATGTACACAGGCTGTACAAGAAGAGGCATGAAGGTTGACATGGTCTGAAAATCATGCAAGAGTGAGATTGCAACAAGAGTGAAAGCAGAAGCATGACAGAGCACATGGTAAACAGCAAAGAAGAGCTGCTCCAGTTTGTGGCTAATGCAGGAGGATTTACCAACAATGGAGTTGAGAGTGCTGATGAATTCTGATCACAAATAGTCAACAAGAAAGGAGGAACACTACTCCACATGGAAGTACATGGAGAGTTTCATTGTGAAATTGACAAAAGACCAGGAGGTATCATGGGGGTGTCCAATAATAATAATAACAAGAGCAAAAAGCTCCGCCAAGGTAACACCAACGTCTCTCAATGATTAGCCAGAGATGATTTTTAAAATGAGAATATCTGAAATAAATTTGACTGCTCTCACAAATGAGAATACTAAAAATGAACCTAACTGCTCTCAAAAGTTAAGTAAAAAAAAACAGGAAAAATAATCCAGAATCCTTGTCTGGTATCAGATTTATCCCAAAATCTAATCAGTTTGTGCCAGTCATGAGGCCAAATATTCCTGAAAGTTTCATCCAAATCCATCCAGTGGTTCTTGAGATATCTTGTTCATGGATAAACAAACAAATACAACTGAAAACAATACCTCCATCTTCGCTAAGGCGGAGGTAATAATAATCCTTTCTACTATAGACACAAGGCCTGAAGTCTTGTAGGAGTGGACTAGTCGATTGCAATGACCTCAGGGTTTGTTAACCCCAACAGGATGAAAGACAAAATGAATTTCAACTCAGAACATAAAGATGAACGAAATACTGCTAAGCATTTTGCCTGGCATGCGAGCAATTCTGGCAAATTACTGCCTTATTTTTTTAAATGACATTACAAATGTCGCAAGGTATTTCTCCAAATAATAATAATAATAATGATGATTTGTTTTACTAGCTTTATGAGTCAGAGTTCAGATTCTGCTGAGGTTGACTTCGCCTTTCATCCTTTCAGGGCTGCTAAAAAAAGTACCAGTTGAACACTGGGGTCAATGTAAACAACCAGCTCTATTCCCTCAAGATTATTATTTATCATTATTATTATTATTATTATTACTATTATTATTGAGTGAGAGAGCAGTGCAAGCCATCAAAGTGACACTGGGGTAAAACATACGAAGCCCAGTATACACATGACTACCCGTCTGATAAGGGTACACCAGGCACTTGCATCACAACCATATGTGCGTGACATGGTGATCTCATATCAAGATAAACAGCACATGACCTTGCAGGTGGGGCCCAGTTAGAATTTCCTTCAGGTCGAGTAACCCATCCCGCTCAAAAGGTCCCTGAATAAGAGTTGTTTAAGGATGATGAACAAACCACCCATGTTTCCAAAGGTGAATTATTCAAACCCCAAAGAATCCCTCTCAACACATGGCTATGATACTCCCTCACTACTTCTGCTCATGATCGTCAACCACTAAGGGACATGGTCAACTTGTTACGGTCAAACAACTGACAAGCAAATCTGTGGTATTGAGCAGAATATTTGCTGTAGCCCATCTTTTTATACCAAGACAAAACAATGTACATGATAACACTTCCAATCACTTAAGATCAGAAGCCACGAGAGGCCACTGCCTGGTACTGTATCAGGGCATTTATTATCATTATTATTATTATTATTATTAGACAAGGTGGTGAATTGTTAGCATGTTGGATGAAATGCTTACCAGTATTTCACCCGTCACTATATTCAGGGTTCAAATTCTGCAGAGGTCGACTTTACCTGTCATCCTTTTGGGGTTGATAAATTAAGTACCAGTTGAGTACAGGGGTTGATGTAAACAACTATCCCCCTCCCTCAAATATCAAGCCTATAATAGAAAGGATTATTATTATTATTAGATGCTGGTCACTAAACTTTGCTTGCGAAGACCTGTTGTGGCAAGTGAAATCAAAATCAAAATCAATTCGATGACTGGCATCTGTGCTAGCGGGGTGCAAAGAGCACCATACGAGTGTGATCGTTGACAGAGAGGCTATTCGAGTATGATTGTTACCAGCATCACCTTACTGGCACTTATGCCTGTGCTAGTAGGGTGCCAAGAACACCATCCGAGCGTGATCGTTGCCAGAGCAGCCAACTGGCTTCCGTACCCGTGGCACGTAAAAAAGGGCACCATTCGAGCGTGATCGTTACCAACGTCGCTTCACTGGCACATGTGTCGGTGGCACGTGTAAAAAAGATTCGAGCGAGGTCATTGCCAGTACTGCCTGACTGGCCCCCATGCCAGTGGCACGTAAAAAGCACCCACTACACTCATGGAGTGGTTGGCGTTAGGAAGGGCATCCAGCTGTAGAAACTCTGCCAGATCAAGACTGGAGCCTGGTACAGCCATCTGGTTCGCCAGCCCTCAGTCAAAACAGTCCAACCCATGCTAGCAGGGAAAACGGACGTTAAATGATGATGATGATGATGATGATGTACAATATTGTGTTGTAGATTGAAGATATTTTGTATACCAGGGATTTGTACTCTGAGTCAAGTCACAATAAGGGCCTCAGAAAGAAATTACTTCATGCAGTACCATGTAAAGCAACACACCAAGATTGTAGAGTATTTCTAAGTGTCTAGATGTTTCTTCAGGTTGGGTGGTACAGAGCCCAATGCTCCGATATTTTTATTAGCATGATGGGCAAAATGTTTAATGGTCTTTCATCTGTCTTTATTTTCTGAGTTTAAATTCTGCCGAGGTCAACTTTGCATTCTATCCTTTCAGGGTTGATGAAATAAGTACCAGTTACGTACTGGGGTTGATAGAATCGACTATCCGCCACCCCGAAATTTTGGGCCTTGCGCCTTTAGTAGAACGGATTATTATTATAACTATCATAATTATTACGGTGGTGAGCTGGTAGAATTGTTGGCATGCTGGGCGAAATGCTTAGCGGTATTTCGTCTGTCTTTACATTCTGAGTTCAAATTCTGCCGAGGTTGACTTTACCTTTCATCCTTTCGGGGTCGATAAATTAAGTACCCGTGAAACAATGGGGTCCGATGTAATCGACTCGTCCCCTTCCCCCCAGATTTCAAGCCTTGTGTCTTTGTAAGCTGGCAAAATTGTTAGCACGCCGAGCCAAATGTTTAGCGGCATTTTGTCTGTCTTCACATTCTGAGTTCAAATTCCGCCGAGGTTGACTTTGCCTTTCATCTTTTCGGGGTCAATTAAATAAGTACCAGTTACGCACTGGGGTCGATATAATCGACTTAATCCCTTTGTCTGTCCTTGTTTGTCTTCTCTATGTTTAGCCCGGTGTGGGTAGTAAAGAAATAGAAATAGGCATTACGGCTATCCTTACGTTCTGAGTTCAAATTCCGCCGAGGTTGACTTTGCCTTTCATCTTTTCGGGGTCGTTAAATTAAGTACCTATTTCTTTATAACCCACAAGGGGCCAAACACAGAGGGGACAAACATGGACAGACATAGGTATTAAGTCGATTACATCGACCCCAGTGCGTAACTGGTACTTAATTTATCGACCCCGAAAGGATGAAGGGCAAAGTCGACCTCGGCGGAATTTGATCTCACAACGTAACGGCAGCCGAAATACCGCTAAGCATTTCGCCCGACGTGCTAACGATTCTGCCAGCTCGAAACAGTAGGGTCGATGTAATTGACTTAACACCCCACCATCACCACCATTTCAGGCCTTGAGCCTTTAGCAGAAAGGTTTATTATTAAAGGATAAAAGAGAGGAAAAGAAAGAATGAGATGAAGAAGGAGAAGAATGGCAGAATAAGAATAAAAGAGATGAAGGAGAAGAATGAGCAGAAAGTGGAGAAAAGAGGAAGAAGAAAAAGGAACAGGAAAAAAAAACACGAAACACAGGAAAACAGAAGAAGGAAACCTAAACAAGGTGAAAGAAGGAAAAAGGTGGAGATGGGGAATGGCGGACATGTTGGAAAAATATGTCGACATGAAAGAAGACGGAAACGGGAAGAGGCTGGTTAAGAAGCGCGGACGGATGGTGGACATAAAGTCGGGGTAGCATCGGGGTAGATAGAACGACTCTAAACTGAACCCCCATTTAGTAGCCGGTTGTCATTTTCGGTCCCCCATTTAAAAACCGTAGAACCTAGTCGTAAAACATGAATGTATGTATACACACACACACACACATATATATATATATGTATATACAGACACACACACATGCTTGTGTCTGTACGTGCGTATATAGATGTGTGTGTGTGTGCTTCATCCATTTATTTTGATGTATGCCTGACTACATGCATTCATACACACACAAATACACATACAGTGTGGGCCAGAAGTCAAGCTCCAAAACAATTGGCATTTTATTTATATTATTATCATTCATTTTGTTCACCGTGTGCAGGGACGGGTGTATTTATTCATTATTTTACTCCTTTTATTCAGTTTTAGAAGAATAGAAGCACATCCTTTGACGATTCTAGAGCAATCATACATTAAATGAGGTTTGATCTTGGTGCATGACTTTTGGCCCGGCCTTGTGAGTTTGTATAACGTATATAAAATATACGTTGTACAATTATACAAACGCACACACGAATACGGACAAACAGCAACCAAACTGCTCTCAAATCACACTCAAAGCTTCTTACAGAAGCAGGACGACACACGGCAATGTACGCCTAGGTACCAAATTACAGTATAGCCTTGGATCGTAGCTCTGTCCCATCAAAGTTGACCTGGGGCTAAACAACATCAATAATATATACATGTTTATACATCCCATCATATTGTAGACGAGCGATATATACACCCTACACCTCTAAACGCAGCAGTCCCATCTCACGTTTTTCTACACAGTTGTTTAACCCATGGTCAGGTCTGATCCAACAGATAATGCAGTCCTAGGAACACTATGTCAGATTAAATGATGTGATGGTCACGGTTGAAACATCTTTGATCATAAAGTCTACTGGATTAGAGCCTTCATCCAAGCAAGCCTATGATCAAAGATGTTCCAACCGTGACCATCTGATCTTTTTTCTGACAGATTATACCGCCTAATATGCCCTTTTTTAAAAAGACACCAGCCTGTGATTCGTCTTACAAAATCAACACATTGAATGATGTAGTCTTAGATATACTGTGTCAAAAAGTGAGAACAGAAGGTGGCAAATTGGCAGAGTTGTTAGAACACCTTGTAGTATTTGTTCCAACCCTCTATGCTCTGAGTTCAAATCCCACCGGAGCCAACTTTGCATTCTGGGTAGCTGAGGATGGTGGCTTGCAGGGGCATGTTTTTGCAGACCAAGCTGTGATGACACTGACCCCGTGTTATCACAGATCAATCCATGATAAGCTTAACGTGATTCACAATTGAGCATACCATGTTACCCTGGATCAGTGACAAATGGGTAACGCATTCATCTAACTCAGCGGTTCTCAACCGAGGTTCATATAAGATTTTGGAAGTGTCCATGCAAGCGAAACACTAAATTGGGGACCTACAGTAGTATATTAAGGGTCCATGTACCACTGAATCCTCTCCTTGACTGCACTATTTTCACGGATTCCCATGACTCTCTATCACCATCCAATTCCATTATTATGGATTTGAATTGGGAGTTTGAGTCATAATGGATCTTTCATAAGCTGATCCCACAACCATGGATGCCATCCCTATAGATACATGGCAGTTACTCTTTTGATAAAGCTTGGTGATCCTCACCGTTGATCTTTCAGGATTCCCCTGCTCAGCATCAATTTAAAAAGCACTGTTGGCCCAGTTGAGCTCCTCTGCAACTTCTTCACCATGCTGCGGTCCCATGACTTTGCTGTATCCCTGGAAGGATGGCTGAATGGGTGCTATACCTTGCCAAAGGGCAGCCCATATCTATGCAGAGCACAGTCATCGCTCCATGAGGTATTTTCAAAATACTCACATACTGGCTCCTACACCAAATCTGTTATTTGGTGCAGACACAGCTGTGAGGTTAAGAAAGTTCCTCTGTAAACCATGTGGCTTTGGGTTCAGTCTCAGTGAGTGGCACCTTGAACAATTGTCTTCTACTATAGCTCTAGGTTGACCAAAAGCTTGTGAGTGGATTTGGTAGACTGAAATCAAAAAGAAGCTTCCCATATGCGTGTATGTGTGTGTGCTTCATGCCTTTGAAGCCATTTGGTTTGAAGAACAGTTAAGGGTTAGCATTAAGGGGAGTGGTTCTCAGCTGGGGTCCATATGGCCCTTGAGGGCCCCTATAAGATTTAGTTGTTAAAATTTAAAAATAAAATAAATGCGCCCTTTTAAAGCCTAGCCAGGCTCATGGGCCCGGTTTCCATGGCGTATGTGTTCCCCAGCTGGATGGGACGCCAGTCCATCACAGCATTACTCATTTTTGCCAGCTGAGTGGACTGGAGCAACGTGAAATGAAGTGTTTTACTCAAGAACACAACGTGTCGTCTGGGCCGGGAATCGAAACTACAATCATGATGCTGACACCCTAACCACTAAGCCACGCGCCTCCACAGTTGTTAAAATTTATCCACAATAAACTGGTTATACTTCTACAATACACAAAACATTTTAACAAATTTTTAATACAATTTCTAAAATATTTAATTATAAAAATATCATAGAGGTCCTTAAGTAAGAAAATGGTTGAGAACCACTGAGGAAGGACATTCAGTTGTAAAACAATGCCTCAGAAACATGTTCATCTAACTCGGTGATTCTCAATGGGGTCCATATAAGATTTAGATGGGATCCACACAAGCAAATTACTAAATTAGGGACCTGCAGTAGTATACTAAGGGTCCATGAATACATACTCATATGAGAAAATCACTCAACATAGTTTGGTTGTTATCATTTTCTTAAGGTCTGTGGGTACGAATTTTGTATACCAATATTGTTGGTAAAGAAAAAGTCAAGATTAAATGCAAGGTATACATAATCGAGTTTTAAAATGACTGAAATAACAAGTAATTAAAAAAAGGGACATTTTATGTGAAACAACCTAATACATAAGGTAGAGGGTAAAGTACTCCTTTGGTCATCAGTGACCATGGGGTTGCACCCAGAAAGTTACCCTCCGAGGCACAAGTTCGGGCAAGGTTGTTTGTGGAAGACCAGCAGTCGCCCATGCATACTGGCCGACCCTCTCCATGCCACGAGTGTTATCCAAGGGAATGGCAAAGGGGCCGATACAACTTGGCACCAGTGACATCGCAACTACAGCTGAGTGGACTGGAATAATGTGAAATAAAGTGTCTTGATCAAGAGCATAACATACAACCTGGTCTGGGAATCAAACTCACTACCTCACGATCATAAGCTTGATGCTCTAACCACTGAGCCCAAATAATAATCAAAGGGGTCCATAGGTAAAAAAATAGTTGAAAAACACTGATCTAACCCATGCTAGCATGGAAAAACAGACGTAAGAACAAAGAAAGATATATGTTGCTTATAGAGTTAAATTAGACATCATTGCTTAACGTCCACTTTCCATGCTAGCATGGGTTGGATGGTTTGACTGGGGTCTGGGAAGCCAGGAGGCTGCACCAGGCTCCAATCTGATCTGGCAGAGTTTCTACAGCTGGATGCCCTTCCTAACGCCAATCACTCTGAGAGTGTAGTGGGTGCTTTTTACGTGCCACCGGCACGAGGGCCAGTCAGGCGATACTGGCAACAGCTATGCTCAAATGGTGCTTTTTGTGTGCCACCTGCACAGGAGCCAGTCCGGTGGCACTGGCAATGACCTCACTCAAATGTTTTTTCATGCCAGTAAGGTGATGCAGGTAACGATCATGCTCGAATGGTGCTTTTTACGTGCCACCAGCACACCATAAGTAACTGATATGGATCACCGGGTTACTTTTTAACATATTTAAGTATTGGCTTAAAGATTATAGCTATGTTGCTGTGACTTTCTTTATATCACACTGTGTAATATAACTTTTGTTTTTGGGTAGCAACTGTTATTTCTCTTTAGTATGAAAAATGGCTTCAAACTTCCTTCAAACTTTACTTGTGTTGTGATATTTATTCAAACTCCCAAGGAATCCCTCTTAACATATGGTTATGATGCTCTCCCACTTCTCTTGACCATGATCAAAGATGTAGATATTGTTAGCCACTAAGGGACATACTCAAGTGGTTAAGGTCAAGCAGCTGACAAGTAAATCAGTGCGGGGGTTGCAGAAGCCGAAATACCATTATAGCAAATATTCTGTTCAATACCACCAAATTAGGTTGTTGTCTTTGGTCAGTAAGTGTTATTTCCTATTTGCTTCTATCTAGAAATCAAAAAAAAAAAAAAACTATTCTTCCCTTCAAAGTATTTCAAATGGCCAGCCTTGTCACACTCTGTGTCACGCTGAATCTCCTTGAGAACTATGTTAAGGGTACACGTGTCTGTAGAGTGCTCAGCCACTTGCATGTTAATTTCACAAGCAAGCTGTTCCGTTGATTGTATCATCAGAACTGACGGAGTACTCTTACCTAGTGGGTGGCCCAATTAGAGCCAATTTTAGCAGATTGGACTGCAATGATACCAATAAATAACAAGCTGGAAAGAAAGTACTGACCATCACGCTACACCATGTACAAATGACCAGGAGTATACAATATTTGTGAGAGTATAGAAACAGAGTGCATGTCCAGACTGTCAGGTCAATAGTGAAGTCTGTCTTGGATGCTATTGGTAACATGGAATCGAAAACACCTTGTTGCTTAGTCAGGTTGCCAGTGACTAAACTGGCACCCACACTTGGCTTACCTAGCAAGGAGGATTGCTAGAAACCCAGTAGGACTAAACACAAATTATATACATAGGTACAGGAGTGGCTGTGTGGTAAGTAGCTTCCTTACCAACCACATGGTTTCGGGTTCATTCCCACTTTGTGGCACCTTGGGCAAGTGTCTTCTACAAATTCACTCACAAGGATTCGGTCAGCCCAAGGCTATAATAGAGGACACTTGACCAAGATCTTCAAGCTTTTATCTTTTACTTGTTTCAATCATTAGACTGCAGCCATGCTGGGGCACCACCCTGTTCATTCTGTCCAACCCATGCAAAAGTGTTAAAATGGTAATGCATGCATGCAACACACAAAACATGCATGCATGCGTATGTATGTATCCATACATACATACATACATACATGTAGCCACAAGGGGCTAAACAGGGACAGACACACAAATTAAGTCGATTATATCGACCGCAGTGCGTAACTGGTACTTAATTTATCGACCCCGAAAGGATGAAAGGCAAAGTCGACCTCGGCAGAATTTGAACTCAGAACGTAACGGCAGACGAAATACTGCTAAGCATTTCGCCTGGTGTGCTAACGTTTCTGCGACCATGTCTCTCCAGAGAGACAAAAGAACTAGCTTGCTTACCAACCACATGGTTCCAGGTTTAGTCCCACTGCGTGGCATCTTGGGCAAGTGTCTTCTGCTATAGCTTCGAACCGACCAAAGCCTTGTGAGTGGATTTGGTAGACGGAAACTGAAAGAAGCCTGTCGTATATATGGATGCATGTGTCTGTGTTTGTCCACCCCCACCAACATCGCTTGACAACTGATGCTGGTGTGTTTACGTCCCTGTAACTTAGCGGTTCGGCAAAAGAGACCTATAGAATAAGTACTGGGCTTTCAAAGAATAAGTCCCGGGGTCAATTTGCTTGACTAAAGGCGGTGCTCCAGCATGGCAGCAGCCAAATGACTGAAACAAGTAAAAGAATAAAAGAGCTTCTACATGAAAATGACAATCAATGACGTTTTGAAGTGTTTGAGGGAGGATATCTGGTGAAAGGAACCGGATCTCTGGGGTGCGAAGAATGGGATTCTTCACGATGAAAATGCCCCGTCACTGAGCCCTTCTCACTCGTGGGTTTCTCACCAAAAACACCATGGTATCACTTTTGCACCTGTTTTATTCACCAGATTTAGCACCTGTGGACTTCCATTTATTCCCTAAGAAGAAAAGGCAGCTCAAAGGTTGCCGTTATAATACCATATCCATTAGGTTCCAAGTTCACGGCTGAAGCTGAAGCAAGGGATCTGTATTAGGCATCCTAGTTAGCAGGTATATACATTATATTAGAGGAAAAAGGGCAACAAAAACCAAGGCAGGACAAGTATCATTTAGAGTAAGGTGAATTTGATGTCTTACAGCTGTTTCTGGGATATCCCAACTGATAGGCATGTCTGTACCCTAGGTATTCTGTCATCAGAGACAAGGTGAGATATATGAAAAGTTCTAGACAGGGAAATTCAAAGTTTATAAGGAATAAAATTTTAGATAGAAGAATAAAGAGTAAAAAAGTAGAGAGAAGAATACAGACAGGAAAATAAAGTTCACAGCTCATCTTTTTCCAGAAGGTATGGAGGTTGGTCCATACTTCTGTGAAGATATAGGCCCAGGTAAATCCAGGCAGTATTTTGACTGATGCACTCATGGTTAGCTCGTAGTGTTCACCTTGTCTCTGATGACGGAATACCCAGTGTATGGGCATGCAAGCCTATCACTTGCAATATCCCAGAAACAGCTGTTAAGACTTCAAATTCATCTTACCCTAATTAAGTTATTCTAAATGACTTGAGACACTCATCCTGAGTTGGTTTTTGTTGCCCTTTTTTTCTAATATAACGTATATGTATATATGTATATATTTATGTGTGTGTGTCTGTTTGTCCCCCTGTCATCACTTAACAACTGCTACTGGTGTGTTTATGTCCCCGTAACTTAGCAGTTCGGCAAAAGAGACCAATAGAATAAGTACTAGGCTTCCAGAGAATAAGTTCTGGGGTCAGTTTCTTCAACTAAAGCCCTTTAAGGCGACACTCCAGCCTGGCCACAGTCAAATGACTGAAACAAGTAAAAGATACTAAATACAATTGCGTACATATACACTACAGAAAATGTAAGCATTCATACAGCCATACATAGCATTCATACAGATATACACACACATATATATATATTATTATAATTATTATTTGAGGGAATATTATCATTTTGAATTGATAAGAAGTGGGTTTTTTTCTAATTTATATATATATATATATATATATATATATATACAGTTAATCCAAACAAGAAAGCACAAAAAAACACAATGCGAGGACGTGGAACAAATATAGTATTATTGGATGCTCAGGAAAGAAGGAGGGTTCAACGTTTCGAGCGGAGCTCTTCGTCGGAAACATAGGAGAAGGAAAGATCCAGAGAAGGGAAGACAGAGGGAAAAAATTGCATACACATCAAAAAACTTATACTCCATCGGTTACAGTGACATGTGTTCCATGGCATTCAGTTGGTTAGGGTTCCGGTTGATTCGATCAATGGAACAGCCTGCTCATGAAATTAATGTGTAAGTGGCTGTACCCTTAATGTAGTTCTTAGGGGAAGATTTAGCATGATACATAATGCGACAAGGCTGATCCTTTGAATTACAGACACAACTCAGCATGGGTTGGACAGCTTGACAAGGCTCTGATGGAGCGAAGGATGACATCATGTCTCAGTGTCTGCTTTAGGCATGGTTTTTGTATATATAGTGCCAACCACTTACAATGCGTATTGGGTGCTTTTACTTGCCACTGTCACTAGTGAGGTCACTGATGATAATAATAATAATAATCCTTTCTACTGGAGGCACAAGGCCTCAGATTTGTGGGGAGGGAGCTAGTCGATTACATTGCCCCAGTGCTTCACTGATACTTAAGTTATCAACCCTGAAAAGACGAATGGCAAAATCAACCTCGGCATCGCTTAACGTCTGCTTTCCATGCTAGCATGGGTTGGACGATTTGACTGAGGACTGGCAAACCAGATGGCTGCACCAGGCCCCAGTCTGATCTGGCAGAGTTTCTACAGCTGGATGCCCTTTCTAATGCCAATCACTCCAAGAGTGTAGTGGGTGGGTGGGTTCTTTTACGTGCCACCGGCACGAGGGCTGGTCAGGTGGTAAAGGCAATGGCCACACTCAAATGTTGTTTTTTATGTGCCACCTGCACAGGAGCCAGTCAAGCGGCACTGGCAATGATCTCGCTAGAATGTTTTTTCACATGCCAGTAAGGTGATGCTGGTAACAATCACACTCGAATAGTGCTTTTTACGTGCCACCGGCACAGAAGCCAGTTAGCTGCTCTGGCAATGATCCCACTCGGATGGTACTCTTAGCGCTCTACTAGCACAGATGCCGGTCATCGACTTTGATTTCGATTTCACTTGCCTCAGCAGGTCTTCGTGAGGAGAGTTTAGTGTCCAATGAAGGAAAGGTACGCATAAGTGGGCTGGTTACACCCCTGGCATATTTCCAAAGGTTTCGGTCACTAGTCATTGCCTTGGTGAGGCCTAATGTTTGAAGGTCCTCATCCCAGGTCTTCCTGGGTCTACCACTTCCACAGGTTCCCTCAACTGCGAGGGTGTGGCACTTTTTCACACAGCTATCCTCATCCATTCTCGCCACATAATAATAATAATAATAATAATAATAATAATAATATTAATAATAATAATAATAATAATAATCCTTTCTACTATAGGCACAAGGCCTGAAATCATGGGGGCGTGGACTAGTCAATTACATCGACCACAGAGTTTGACAGGTATTTCATTTATTGACCCCAAAAGGATGAAAGGCAAAGTGGACCTAGGCAGAATTTGAACTCAGAACGTAAAAACAGACAAAATGTTGCTGACTGGAAGCACAAGGTCTCAGATTTGGAGGAAGGGATTAAGTCAATTACATAGACTCCAGTGCTTCACTGGTACTTAATTTATCGACCCTGGAAGGATGAAAGGCAAAGTCGACCTTGGCGGAATTTGAACACAGAATGTAGCAACGGATGAAATACCACCAAGCATTTCATCCAGTGTGCTAACGATTCAGCCAGCTCGCCATTTTACTAATAATAATGATTTCTAGTCGAGGCACAATTTTGGTGGGGGAGGGGGCTAGTCGATTACATCGACCCCAGTATGTAACTGGTACTTGTTTCATCAACCCCAAAAGGATGAAAGGAAAAGTTGACCTTGGCAGAATCTGGACTCAGAACGTAGCGACAGGCGAAATACCTATTTCTTTACTACCCACAAGGGGCTAAACACAGAGAAGACAAACGGATTAAGTCGATTACATCGACCCCAGTGCGTAACTGGTACTTATTTAATCGACCCCGAAAGGATGAAAGGCAAAGTCGACCTCGGCGGAATTTGAACTCAGAACATAGCGGCAGACGAAATACCTATTTCTTTATTACCCACAAAGGGCTAAACACAGAGGGGACAAACAAGGACAGACATAGGCATTAAGTCGATTACATCGACCCCAGTGCGTAACTGGTACTTAATTTATCGACCCCGAAAGGATGAAAGGCAAAGTCGACCTCGGCGGAATTTGAACTCAGAACGTAACGCAGACGAAATACCGCTAAGCATTTCGCCCAGCATGAGAACGGCCCCAAATTTATAGGGAAATAAGGAGTTTGGCAAAGTGAGCCCACAGAGGCATTAAATAGTTGATTCAGGTAAGATTTGAACAGGAGAACTGCAAATTGCAGTCTCAATAAAAGAATCAGAAATGTGCATACTTACTTAGGTGACCATCCTTTCCATTTAACGTAATATTCCACTTTACCCTGGAAACAATAAAGAAAAATTATGAAATATTTAAAATTTAAACATAAACAAAACAATGTGTATATATATATATATATATATATATATATAAAGTTAATCCAAAGAGAAAACACAACAACGCGAGGACGTGGAACAAATATAGTGTTATTGGACGCTCAGGAAGGAAGGGAAGAAGGAGGGTTTTTACGTTTCGAGCGGAATTCTTCGTCAGAAACATAGGAAAAGGAAAGATCCAGAGAAGGGAAGATGGAGGGAAAAAAATCGCCAACGCGGTCACGAGCAAAACGCCCCCACCCTCGTCCAATGGACAGTGCTGAGTTGTCAAACATTTAAACCAAATTTTCTCAAAACAAGTTGTCCGACCGTCCCATAAGCCTCCCCTTTGAGAAACACTGACTTAACCTAAATTCGAGACACCAGCAAAAGATATAAAGATAGACTTTTTTCTATTCCAAGAACAATGATTTTACAAATGCACATTCCCACGGCTTTATCGATCACATTCTAACCTGGAATCGATTTTTGTAATTTTTTCAAGACTTATACATGCCCTGATACGTCGGTATCTACATATCAAATTTGAGCGTAATTGGATGGAGGATGCCCGAGATCTTAGAAGACACACACAGACAGACAGAACAGATTTTATATAATAGATATTAATATTATTTATAGTAAGGGAATATAATAATTCCAAGCCAACAGGGAAAAAAATTCAATTTAGCAGACTAAATCAAAAATTCACAATATATTATATACATATGTATATATATTAAATTTAGAGACAAACTGCTATTTAGTTATTCAATCTATACTGAACGATATTATCTATAATAAACATATAGAAAGTAATTAAATATATTATAATTATTATTCTAAAAATCACAAAACAAAACAAACTTTATATCGACTACGTGTGTTTCATGATTAAATATATAAATCGGACCTGATGAGTGGTATATATTTTTAATATTAACTTTTAATATTACTGTAAGCGAGTCAAGGATCTTCTGCAATTTATCTGGTTCTCAACAACAGTGACCTTTGATCTGCATTTTCATCTTGGGGAAGAGATGGCAGTTCACAGGCATTAATTCTGGCGACTAGGGCAAGTGCAGAAGTGATACTATGTTGCTTTTGATGAGAAACTCATGAGTGAAGAGAGCTTGGTGACAGGCTGTCATGAAGAATCCATTTCTTCACACTCCACAGATCTGATCACTTTCGCTGAGTCTCCTCCTTCAAACACTTCCAAACGTTGCAATAGAACTCTTGATTGACGGTCAGGCCCAGGGGGACAAAATCTCAATGCACAGTACCACATTTCTGGGCAGGGTGATGCTTGTGGCAGGTCTTTTTTGAGACATCTGTGCCACTCAAAACGAGCCATTTCTTCATGTCACTGTAAGCTTACCAAAGTATGGTCGATGTCTTGTAGCAGACTTCTCAAATTTAACAAAAATTTCACATTGGCTCTTTGTCCATGGCAAAATCACAGACTACAGCATACATGTGATCACAAAAGCACAAATCTCACAACTTGCAAAGTAAACACAGCAGTGCAACTCAACACACTCCCTCATGAAGGTCACTGCTCTCACAACTGTGTGCTGCCATCTCTTGGCACTACCTCATAGTTGCAGCATAGATCCTCATCTTTCTATCTTAACTTTTGAAAATCAGTGAAATTTGTGAAACCGGTTAGGTCCTTTAAAAATTAAAAAATAAAAAGTCTGAATGAATCCAAGTGCATTTTCAACTTCTATTTTTAATATTAAAGTAGAAACAGCTGTAAGCTAATGAAGTTCATGACAATTTCTTCTTCCCTTGTAAATTTAATTACTTATTTCTACTCTGTACCCAACTGATGCTTTGTTCTGAAACCACATAAAAATTCACTGGTGCTGGTGCCATGTAAAAATCATTGATGGTATCACATAGAAATCCCAGGTGATGGTGGCACATAAAAAGCACCCTGTACACTCAATAAAGCGTTTGGCATTAAGAAGGGCATCCAACTGTAGAAACCGAGTCAACACAGACTATGGAATGTGGTGTAGCCCTTCACCTTACCAGCTCCTTAGCATGGAAAATGGATATTAACCCTTTTGATACCAACCTAGCCGAAACCGTCTCTGGCTCTGTAGTTACAAACATCTTGTTTTCATAAGTTCTGAATTAAAATCTTCCACCAAACCTCAGCCACAATTTATGTTCCTAACACTAGCTTAATGATAACTAAGTTATTTTACAAAATTCTTTGTTATATTTAGAATGAATTGAAAGAAACACAGAGCATCTCAACGAAATACA